>NW_022325344.1:0-2871 GCF_002776525.5 Piliocolobus tephrosceles | reverse complement strand
ACAAGATGATTCGCCCTCACTTGCCACTCCTCCCGGGCCCCTCCCATCTTGCCAGGGCCTGAATTTGGGCTCTTAGCTCCAGGCTGGGGCCACCCTCAACACACACAACCCCTCTCAAACCGCAGAGACCCGGACACACTCAGCGACCCCCTCCTCCACACACGGTCCGCCGGCCTCACCTAGCCCTCGCTCCAGCCGGCCGCCCTCTAGCCCACTCAAGACCCCGCGCCCAGCAGCCCGTCGCGCCCTCGGAACCCGTCCGCGCGCGCCCGAGACCAGCTCCGCCTCGCCTCCCGGCCCATATATGCCTACAACCCATAACCCCGCGCCTCCTAGACCCCCAGACCCTCCCTGGCCGCCAGCCCCGGGGCGGCCGGCTCCTTCTCTCGCCTGGCGCAGGAGGCGCAGCAGCTAGCTGCCGGGCGCGCTCCGGCCGCCGCTCGCGGAGCGTGGACTGGATCTCGCGGAGCCACCGCACCCGGCGCTCGTAGGGCGCCAGCCCGCAGCCGGCCGCCGCCCCGGCCTCGGAGCCCGCCTCGGGCCCGGCCCGCCAGCCCAGGCGCGCCCCCATGGCCACCGCGCTGCGGGCGCCGAACTTACGAGAGGCCGGACGGTCTGCGCCCCGCCCCTGGGGCCGCCCCTAGTCGCCCCGCCCCCACCCACCTCTGCCCCGCCCCGTCCGGGTATGAAGGCTGAGCGCCCGCCCCACCCCACGCCGGAGCGAGGCCAGTGGGTTCCTCGGTTTGGCCTGGTCTTACTGGAGGAGGCCCTGCCTGTGTCAGTCTTGGCGCTAGAGTCCAAGGACCTGGTGTTGCCAGGGGAGACGCGGAGCTCGGCCCAGACAAGGTGGCTTTTGGCACCTCTACCTTCTGGCCCAAGTGCTGACTGGGGAATAGGCGCTTTGACGGTGCAAAGAGCATTCCAGGCAGGTGTGGGGGTTCCACTGCGTGTGCCAGCATTAGGTATTGCCCCCACCTGCTTTTAGAAATCTGCCCTGCATGGTGAATCTCTGTCTCTACTAAAATACAAAAATTAGGCCGGGCGCGATGGCTCATGCCTGTAATTCCAGCACTTTGGGAGGCCGAGGCAGACGGAATCTGAGGCCCGGAGTTCGAGACCAGCCTGGCTAACATGGTGAAACCCCATTTTTACCGAAAATACAAAAAATTAGCCGGGCCTGGTGGCGGGCGCCTGTAATCCCAGCTACTTGGGAGGCTGAGGTAGGAGAATCAATTGAACCCGGGAGGTGGAGGTTGCAGTGAGCCGAGATGGCGCCACTGCACTCCACCCTGAGTGACAGAGCAAAACTATGTCTCAAAAAAGAAAAGAAAGAAAAGAAAAAAAAGAGAAAAGAAAAGAAATCTTCCCTGCAGCTGGCAGTTGTGGTGTAGGACCTGCTCACACTGCATAGACACTCCTGCACTGGCAAATATTTACTGCCACCTACTTTTTGGTTTGGGGCAGGCCCCCACCTCTGACTCCAGCCTGGGGAATAAACCGGATGAAGAGTGAGGTTAACCTTTAAGCCCAGCTCTAGGCAGGCTGGCAGCAGGGGGCTGTTATCTGCCACTGGCTTCAGTCTTCCTCCCTGACAAGGGGTGAGGGGGTTGGGGCAGGCAGGGTGAGATGGGGGCCCTGGCTCTTCTGAGGACCAGGGTGAGGTACGGACCCACCCAGCTCAAGGAGTATCCCACTTCCCAGGGCCCCCTCCACAGAAGTCTAGGTCTCTGTTGGAGGCCTGCTGGGCCCTTGCAGCCCCAATCCCAGCTCTGGGACCCTCACATCTCCTGGGTGGGGGATGTTTGAGGCACTGATCTGCAGTCCCCACTTCCCCAAGCAAGGAGCATGTGTCTAGCCTGTGAGGGTGGGTACCTGTTGTGCAGGAAGGGCTGAGCACCGTCCGAGGGCATATAGTGAGGGACAACAGCCAATCACCCGTTTGTGTGTGTGTGTGTGTGTCTGTTAATTACCCTATGAAGATTCAAGGTTCCTTCCTTTGGGTTAAGCATTGCCTGCCCAGAGATGGTAGTAGGGAGAGGGCAGGGTGCCAGGCTCTGTCTTCCTGTGGGGCTGGGTCCCTGAGACAAGGCAGAGGACAGCAGGATGTCTTAGCCCCTTGACCATCCACAGACCCCCCAACCCCTGCTGGAGTAGTACTTGCACCTCCGTCTCCCTTAGTACCTGCCAGCTGGACCCAACAACCTCTCCTCCCGCTACAGTGCAGCCAGTATTGTTCTGGGGCCACCTTGGCACCACAGGTTTCCTCCCTGGCAAACCTGCATGACGGCCTTGCGTGCCTTCCCCCAGGGCCAAGGCGCTGTTGCTGAACTGAAGTGGCGACAGACCAGGTCAGAGCTTTAAGCAGCAGCCCTAGTGCCCTAGGGACCTCTCAGACCCCCTGCCCAGAGCAGGCAGCATGGTAAGCCCTCCTCCCCTTCCCCTGCAGCCTCAGGGCTGGAGCCAGAGCTGGGAGGGCTCCCAGATCCTGACCATATCCTCCCAGAGACTGAGCCAGGCCTGGAAACTATCCCCTCGAATGTGAGAAGACTGGGAAGGGAGGGGAGGGAGAAGGGGATGGAGAGCTGAGCCTTGAGGTATGAAAGGGGCAACCTAGGCAGTGGTATGGGGGAGTGCCCAGAGCTTAGAGTCCTGTGGAAGGCAGAGAACTGCCCCAGCCCCTGCCTCTCATCCCCCACCCTCTGTGTCCCTGGCTGAGAGGTTCCTAGAGGACATTTTTCCAGCAAAAGAGGGAGGGTGGTGGCTGGGCCTAGATCCTTGGATGGGCTTTTCTCTGCTTGCTTGCAGGGCACCTAGGGTAAATGGGCTCTTGGAGACAATTTCTGGCCTACCCTGACTTGAACGGGAACCCGC
>NW_022325342.1:0-2398 GCF_002776525.5 Piliocolobus tephrosceles | reverse complement strand
ATGGGAGGGGCCCGGGAGGAGTGGCAAGTGAGGGCGAATCATCTTGTATTGAGAGACAATGGAAGAGGGTAGCTTCCCCCTCCTCCAGGATCGGGGAGGCCCTGGTGGACCCTGGAGAGGACCCAGGGCTGGTCTGCGGGTGTCTCACCCCAAGACACCATGGCAGCCCACATAGAGCCACCGCATGCATCACCAGTTCTCCAACAGGCAGCTCATGCTCTTAGAGTACACACCCCTAGTATCTGTGCATCACAGCACTCCGTCCGGTGGTGGCCCTGCTCCTACACACACCAGGTACACTAAACCCAGATCCCAAGCCCTGGGTTGTCCCAGGATGCTGGTCCCCCCCATCACCTGGGCAAGCCACTTCCCTCACCACCCCGTCCCCACCCCCTGCAGCAGCTGCCACCACTACCTGCCCCATCCTGTGAGCGGAAAGTCAGCCATGCAGGTGTTTGGCCTGCAGAAGGTATATTAGAAATGGGGAAACTGAGGCATGGGGCGAAGTGGTCATCCCAGGGTCCACAGAGAAAATGTCCGGCAAGCCAGGGCCAGAGCCCTTCTTCCTCTCTACCCTCCTCCACCTCCTCCAACGCTGGATTCAGCAGGCTGGAAAAATGGAGCTGTCCCTTTAAGAGGAGCTGTCTAGACCAGCGCAAGGCAGGCTGGCAGGTTGTGGTCTGGGGCCCTGTTTGGGTCTGCTGCCAGGCTCATCATCCAGCCTTCCTTCTGGATCTTCCCTAGCTGGCATCTGTGGCAAACAGCAAAGCAGCACTGAATCAGCCAGGCACCCAGAGGCAGGGATCTCAGTCTGGGATGCCGTCTGAAGCCCAAGACGCCAGTTGGGCATTTTAGTTGGGAAAGGAGGAAAGAAGAGTCCTCAGAGACCAGCTAGGTCACCTCTTTCTGTCTCAGAGGTTGGGTTGGGATTTGAGGTCCAGCCAGGGGCCTATCCTGCTCCATAACCTGCAAGAACCCTGCAGCTGTGACCCACGGACTCGCCTGCCTGGTCCAACTTCCTGTGCTTGGGATCCACGCACATAGCATATTACCTATGGATTGGAGAAGGCCCGCATGGGGTCTAGAGGCCCCTCCTGGCTGTGGCTGCCATATCAGCTCTCAATCTCTCCTCTAAAGAGACCCTCTGGGCCATTCGCAGTGGCTCACGCCTGTAATCCCAACACTTTGGGAGGCCAAGGTGGGCAGATCACCTGAAGTCGGGAGTTCGAGACCAGCCTGATCAACATGGAGAAACCCCATCTCTACTAAAAATACAAAATTAGCTGGGCATGGTGGCGCATGCCTGTAATCCCACCTACTCGGGAGGCTGAGGCAGGAGAGTTGCTTGAACCTGAGAGACAGAGGTTGCAGTGAGCTGACATCGTACATTGCACTCCAGCTTGGGCAACAGGAGCAAAACTCAGTCTCAAAAAAAAAAAAAAAGAGAGAGAGAGAGACCCTCTGAAAGAGTGTTCAGCCCCACACCAGTCCTGTGGGAGTAGACAGGAGGAGAAAATGGAGGAGTGAGGCAGGAAGGCCAGGGCAGGTCTGTGCAGGCGGTGGGGTGAGGGATGGGTAGGAGAGGAGGCTGGAGGCCTGAATCCTGGCAGGAGTGGTGGGGAGAGAGAAGGGATGACTAGGTGAGCTGGGGGAGAGAGGAGGACGGAAGAGTGTTGGGGGGTTCCAGGGCTTCTGGCCCCAGTGCCTGGGAAGATGGGCATGGAGGCGCCCTACACTGAACTGGGGCATGGGGCATGGGTGGTGAGGCCGGCTTCAGGGTAGCATGCCTTTGAGACATCTGAGAGGGAGGTCCGCCCCCAAGGGAAGGACCCAGACCTGTCCGCAAACAGATGCTGGCAGCAGCTCAGGAAAACTAAGGGATAGGTAGGAAGGCAAAGGGTCTGAAGGGAATACTGGGGAACAGGGGAATTTGAGGGGGTCAAAAGGGAGCAAACCCCCCTCCATAAGAGGAGAATCCCACGGATAAGCCCTAAGCCCAGAGAAGGCAGTGTCACAGCGCAACACTTCACCTCGAGGGAACTGGTCTAAGGGTTCTGGAATTCACTTATCACTTCCCTGATGGCTCCCATGCCCCTTCCCTGTACTTATCCAAAGGGTCCACGAAGGCCAAGTGGCTCACACCTGTAATCCCAGCACTTTGGGAAGATCGTTTGAGCCCAGGAGTTTGAGACCAGCCTGGGCAACATAGTGAGACCCCATCTCTACAAAAAATTTTTTTAATTAGCTAAGCATAGTAGTGCCTGTCTGTAGCCCCAGCTCCTCAGGAGGCTGAGGTGGGAGGATCCCTTGAGGAGGCAGAGGTTACAATGAGCCGAGATCACACCACTGGACTCTAGCCTGGGTGACAGAGCAAGACCCTGTCTCAAAAAATAAATAA
>NW_022325341.1:0-2398 GCF_002776525.5 Piliocolobus tephrosceles | reverse complement strand
TTATTTATTTTTTGAGACAGGGTCTTGCTCTGTCACCCAGGCTAGAGTCCAGTGGTGTGATCTCGGCTCATTGTAACCTCTGCCTCCTCAAGGGATCCTCCCACCTCAGCCTCCTGAGGAGCTGGGGCTACAGACAGGCACTACTATGCTTAGCTAATTAAAAAAATTTTTTGTAGAGATGGGGTCTCACTATGTTGCCCAGGCTGGTCTCAAACTCCTGGGCTCAAACGATCTTCCCAAAGTGCTGGGATTACAGGTGTGAGCCACTTGGCCTTCGTGGACCCTTTGGATAAGTACAGGGAAGGGGCATGGGAGCCATCAGGGAAGTGATAAGTGAATTCCAGAACCCTTAGACCAGTTCCCTCGAGGTGAAGTGTTGCGCTGTGACACTGCCTTCTCTGGGCTTAGGGCTTATCCGTGGGATTCTCCTCTTATGGAGGGGGGTTTGCTCCCTTTTGACCCCCTCAAATTCCCCTGTTCCCCAGTATTCCCTTCAGACCCTTTGCCTTCCTACCTATCCCTTAGTTTTCCTGAGCTGCTGCCAGCATCTGTTTGCGGACAGGTCTGGGTCCTTCCCTTGGGGGCGGACCTCCCTCTCAGATGTCTCAAAGGCATGCTACCCTGAAGCCGGCCTCACCACCCATGCCCCATGCCCCAGTTCAGTGTAGGGCGCCTCCATGCCCATCTTCCCAGGCACTGGGGCCAGAAGCCCTGGAACCCCCCAACACTCTTCCGTCCTCCTCTCTCCCCCAGCTCACCTAGTCATCCCTTCTCTCTCCCCACCACTCCTGCCAGGATTCAGGCCTCCAGCCTCCTCTCCTACCCATCCCTCACCCCACCGCCTGCACAGACCTGCCCTGGCCTTCCTGCCTCACTCCTCCATTTTCTCCTCCTGTCTACTCCCACAGGACTGGTGTGGGGCTGAACACTCTTTCAGAGGGTCTCTCTCTCTCTCTTTTTTTTTTTTTTTGAGACTGAGTTTTGCTCCTGTTGCCCAAGCTGGAGTGCAATGTACGATGTCAGCTCACTGCAACCTCTGTCTCTCAGGTTCAAGCAACTCTCCTGCCTCAGCCTCCCGAGTAGGTGGGATTACAGGCATGCGCCACCATGCCCAGCTAATTTTGTATTTTTAGTAGAGATGGGGTTTCTCCATGTTGATCAGGCTGGTCTCGAACTCCCGACTTCAGGTGATCTGCCCACCTTGGCCTCCCAAAGTGTTGGGATTACAGGCGTGAGCCACTGCGAATGGCCCAGAGGGTCTCTTTAGAGGAGAGATTGAGAGCTGATATGGCAGCCACAGCCAGGAGGGGCCTCTAGACCCCATGCGGGCCTTCTCCAATCCATAGGTAATATGCTATGTGCGTGGATCCCAAGCACAGGAAGTTGGACCAGGCAGGCGAGTCCGTGGGTCACAGCTGCAGGGTTCTTGCAGGTTATGGAGCAGGATAGGCCCCTGGCTGGACCTCAAATCCCAACCCAACCTCTGAGACAGAAAGAGGTGACCTAGCTGGTCTCTGAGGACTCTTCTTTCCTCCTTTCCCAACTAAAATGCCCAACTGGTGTCTTGGGCTTCAGACGGCATCCCAGACTGAGATCCCTGCCTCTGGGTGCCTGGCTGATTCAGTGCTGCTTTGCTGTTTGCCACAGATGCCAGCTAGGGAAGATCCAGAAGGAAGGCTGGATGATGAGCCTGGCAGCAGACCCAAACAGGGCCCCAGACCACAACCTGCCAGCCTGCCTTGCGCTGGTCTAGACAGCTCCTCTTAAAGGGACAGCTCCATTTTTCCAGCCTGCTGAATCCAGCGTTGGAGGAGGTGGAGGAGGGTAGAGAGGAAGAAGGGCTCTGGCCCTGGCTTGCCGGACATTTTCTCTGTGGACCCTGGGATGACCACTTCGCCCCATGCCTCAGTTTCCCCATTTCTAATATACCTTCTGCAGGCCAAACACCTGCATGGCTGACTTTCCGCTCACAGGATGGGGCAGGTAGTGGTGGCAGCTGCTGCAGGGGGTGGGGACGGGGTGGTGAGGGAAGTGGCTTGCCCAGGTGATGGGGGGGACCAGCATCCTGGGACAACCCAGGGCTTGGGATCTGGGTTTAGTGTACCTGGTGTGTGTAGGAGCAGGGCCACCACCGGACGGAGTGCTGTGATGCACAGATACTAGGGGTGTGTACTCTAAGAGCATGAGCTGCCTGTTGGAGAACTGGTGATGCATGCGGTGGCTCTATGTGGGCTGCCATGGTGTCTTGGGGTGAGACACCCGCAGACCAGCCCTGGGTCCTCTCCAGGGTCCACCAGGGCCTCCCCGATCCTGGAGGAGGGGGAAGCTACCCTCTTCCATTGTCTCTCAATACAAGATGATTCGCCCTCACTTGCCACTCCTCCCGGGCCCCTCCCAT
>NW_022325340.1:0-8068 GCF_002776525.5 Piliocolobus tephrosceles | reverse complement strand
CTGCATAGTATTCCATGGTGTATATGTGCCACATTTTCTTAATCCAGTCTGTCACTGATGGACATTTGGGTTGATTCCAAGTCTTTGCTATTGTGAATAGTGCCGCAATAAACCTACGTGTGCATGTGTCTTTGTAGTAGCATAATCTATAATCCTTTGGGTATATACCCAGTAGTGGGATGGCTGGGTCATATGGTACATATAGTTCTAGATCCTTGAGGAATTGCCATACTGTTTTCCATAATGGTTGAACTAGTTTACAATCCCACCAACAGTGTAAAAGTGTTCCTATTTCTCCACATCCTCTCCAACATCTGTTGTTTCCTGATTTTTTAATGATTGCCATTCTAACTGGTGTGAGATGGTATCTCATTGTGGTTTTGATTTGCATTTCTCTGATGGCGAGTGATGATGAGCATTTTTTCATGTGTCTGTTGGCTGTATGAATGTCTTCTTTTGAGAAATGTCTGTTCATATCCTTTCCCCACTTTTTGATGGGGTTGTTGGTTTTTTTCTTGTGTATTTGTTTGAGTTCTTTGTAGATTCTGGAAATTAGCCCTTTGTCAGATGAGTAGATTGCAAAAATTTTCTCCCATTCTGTAGGTTGCCTGTTCACTCTGATGGTAGTTTCTTTTGCTGTGCAGAAGCTCTTTAGTTTAATTAGATCCCATTTGTCAATTTTGGCTTTTGCTGCCATTGCTTTTGGTGTTTGAGACATGAAGTCCTTGCCCATGCCTATGTCCTGAATGGTACTACCTAGATTTTCTTCTAGGGTTTTTATGGTATTAGGTCTAACATTTAAGTCTCTAATCCATCTTGAATTCATCTTCATATAAGGAGTAAGGAAAGGATCCAGTTTCAGCTTTCTACTTATGGCTAGCCAATTTTCCCAGCACCATTTATTAAATAGGGAATCCTTTCCCCATTTCTTGTTTTTGTCAGGTTGGTCAAAGATCAGATGGTTGTAGATGTGTGGCATTATTTCTGAAGGCTCCGTTCTGTTCCATTGGTCTATATCTCTGTTTTGGTACCAGTACCATGCTGTTTTGGTTACTGTAGCCTTGTAGTATAGTTTGAAGTCAGGTAGCGTGACGCCTCCGGCTTTGTCCTTTTGACTTAGGATTGTCTTGGCAATGCGGGCTCTTTTTTGGTTCCATATGAACTTTAAAGCAGTTTTTTCCAATTCGGTGAAGAAACTCATTGGTAGCTTGATGGGGATGGCATTGAATCTATAAATTACCTTGGGCAGTATGGCCATTTTCACAATATTGATTCTGCCTATCCATGAGCATGGTATGTTCTTCCATTTGTTTGTGTCCTCTTTGATTTCACTGAGCAGTGGTTTGTAGTTCTCCTTGAAGAGGTCCTTTACATCCCTTGTAAGTTGGATTCCTAGGTATTTTATTCTCTTTGAAGCAATTGTGAATGGAAGTTCATTCCTGATTTGGCTCTCTGCTTGTCTGTTACTGGTGTATAAGAATGCTTGTGATTTTTGCACATTAATTTTGTATCCTGAGACTTTGCTGAAGTTGCTTATCAGCTTAAGAAGATTTTGGGCTGAGACGATGGGGTTTTCTAAATATACAATCATGTCATCTGCAAACAGGGACAATTTGACTTCTTCTTTTCCTAACTGAATACCCTTGATTTCTTTCTCTTGCCTGATTGCCCTAGCCAGAACTTCCAACACTATGTTGAATAGGAGTGGTGAGAGAGGGCATCCCTGTCTTGTGCCAGTTTTCAAAGGGAATTTTTCCAGTTTTTGCCCATTCAGTATGATATTAGCTGTGGGTTTGTCATAAATAGCTCTTATTATTTTGAGGTACGTTCCATCAATACCGAATTTGTTGAGCGTTTTTAGCAGGAAGGGCTGTTGAATTTTGTCAAAAGCCTTTTCTGCATCTATTGAGATAATCATGTGGTTCTTGTCTTTGGTTCTGTTGATATGCTGGATTACGTTGATGGATTTGCGAATGTTGAACCAGCCTTGCATCCCAGGGATGAAGCCCACTTGATCATGGTGGATAAGCTTTTTGATGTGCTGCTGAATCCGGTTTGCCAGTATTTTATTGAGGATTTTTGCATCGATGTTCATCAGGGAGATTGGTCTAAAATTCTCTTTTTTTGTTGTGTCTCTGCCAGGCTTTGGTATCAGGATGATGCTGGCCTCATAAAATGAGTTAGGGAGGATTCCCTCTTTTTCTATTGATTGGAATAGTTTCAGAAGGAATGGTACCAGCTCCTCCTTGTACCTCTGGTGGAATTCAGCTGTGAATCCATCTGGTCCTGGGCTTTTTTTGGTGGGTAGGCTATTAATTGTTGCCTCAATTTCAGAGGCTGCTATTGGTCTATTCAGGGATTCAACTTCTTCCTGGTTTAGTCTTGGAAGAGTGTACGTCCAGGAAATTATCCATTTCTTCTAGATTTTCTAGTTGATTTGCGTAGAGGTGTTTATAGTATTCTCTGATGGTAGTTTGTATTTCTGTGGGGTCGGTGGTGATATCCCCTTTATCATTTTTTATTGCGTCTATTTGATTCCTCTCTCTTTTCTTCTTTATTAGTCTTGCTAGCGGTCTGTCAATTTTGTTGATCTTTTCAAAAAACCAACTCCTGGATTCATTGATTTTTTGGAGGGTTTTTTGTGTCTCTATCTCCTTCAGTTCTGCTCTGATCTTAGTTATTTCTTGCCTTCTGCTAGCTTTTGAATGTGTTTGCTCTTGCCTCTCTAGTTCTTTTAATTGTGATGTTAGAATGCCAATTTTATATCTTTCCTGCTTTCTCTTGTGGGCACTTAGTGCTATAAATTTCCCTCTACACACTGCTTTAAATGTGTCCCAGAGATTCTGGTATGTTGTATCTTTGTTCTCATTGGTTTCAAAGAACATCTTTATTTCTGCTTTCATTTTGTTATATACCCAGTAGTCATTCAGGAGCAGGTTGTTCAGTTTCCATGTAGTTGAGCGGTTTTGATTGAGTTTCTTAGTCCTGAGTTCTAGTTTGATTGCACTGTGGTCTGAGAGACAGTTTGTTATAATTTCTGTTCTTTTACATTTGCTGAGGAGTGCTTTACTTCCAATTATGTGGTCAATTTTGGAATAAGTGTGATGTGGTGCTGAGAAAAATGTATATTCTGTTGACTTGGGGTGGAGAGTTCTATAGCTATCTATTAGGTCCGCTTGGTGCAGAGATGAGTTCAATTCCTGGATGTCCTTGTTAACTTTCTGTCTCGTTGATCTGTCTAATGTTGACAGTGGAGTGTTGAGGTCTCCCATTATTATTGTATGGGAGTCTAAGTCTCTTTGTAAGTATCTAAGGACTTGCTTTATGAATCTGGGTGCTCCTATATTGGGTGCATATATATTTAGGATAGTTAGCTCTTCCTGTTGAATTGATCCCTTTACCATTATGTAATGGCCTTCTTTGTCTCTTTTGATCTTTGATGGTTTAGAGTCTGTTTTATCAGAGACTAGGATTGCAACCCCTGCTTTTTTTTGTTCTCCATTTGCTTGGTAGATCTTTCTCCATCCCTTTATTTTGAGCCTATGTATGTCTCTGCATGTGAGATGGGTCTCCTGAAGACAGCAGACTGATGGGTCTTGACTCTTTATCCAGTTTGCCAGTCTGTGTCTTTTAATTGGAGCATTTAGTCCATTTACATTTAAGGTTAATATTGTTATGTGTGATCTTGATCCTGCCATTATGATATTAACTGGTTATTTTGCTCATTAGTTGATGCAGTTTCTTCCTAGGCTCGATGGTCTTTACATTTTGGCATGTTTTTGCAATGGCTGGTACCGGTTGTTCCTTTCCATGTTTAGGGCTTCCTTCAGGGTCTCTTGTAAGGCAGGCCTGGTGGTGACAAAATCTCTAAGCATTTGCTTATCTGTAAAGAATTTTATTTCTCCTTCACTGATGAAACTTAGTTTGGCTGGATATGAAATTCTGGGTTTAAAATTCTTTTCTTTAAGAACGTTGAATATTGGCCCCCACTCTCTTCTGGCTTGTAGAGTTTCTGCCGAGAGATCTGCTGTCAGTCTGATGGGCTTCCCTTTGTGGGTAACCCGACCTTTCTCTCTGGCTGCCCTTAAGACTTTTTCCTTCATTTCAACTTTGGTGAATCTGGCAATTATGTGTCTTGGAGTTGCTCTTCTGGAGGAGTATCTTTGTGGCATTCTCTGTATTTCCTGAATTTGAATGTTGGCCTGCCCTGCTAGGTTGGGGAAGTTCTCCTGGATGATATCCTGTAGAGTGTTTTCCAATTTGGTTCCATTTTCCCCCTCACTTTCAGGCACCCCAATCAGACGTAGATTTGGTCTTTTTACATAATCCCATACTTCTTGCAGGCTTTGTTCATTTCTTTTTCTTCTTTTTTCTTTTGGTTTCTCTTCTCGCTTCATTTCATTCATTTGATGCTCCATCGCTGATACTCTTTCTTCCAGTTGATCGAGTCGGTTACTGAAGCTTGTGCATTTGTCACGTATTTCTCGTGTCATGGTTTTCATCTCTGTCATTTCGTTTATGAACTTCTCTGCATTAATTAGTCTAGCTGTCAATTCTTCCACTCTTTTTTCAAGATTTTTAGTTTCTTTGCACTGGGTACGTAATTCCTCCTTTAGCTCTGAGAGGTTTGATGGACTGAAGCCTTCTTCTCTCATCTCGTCAAAATCATTCTCTGACCAGCTTTGATCCGTTGCTGGTGATGGGCTGTGCTCCTTTGCAGGAGGAGATGCGCTCTTATTTTTTGAATTTCCAGCTTTTCTGCCCTGCTTTTTCCCCATCTTTGTGGTTTTATCTGTCACTGGTCTTTGATGATGGTGACGTACTGATGGGGTTTTGATATAGGTGTCCTTCCTGTTTGATAGGTTTCCTTCTGACTGTCAGGACCCTCAGCTATAGGTCTGTTGGAGATTGCTTGAGGTCCACTCCAGACCCTGTTTGCCTGGGTATCAGCAGCAGAGGTTGCAGAAGATAGAATATTGCTGAACAGCGAGTGCACCTGTCTGATTCTTGCTTTGGAAGCTTCCTCTCAGGGGTGTACTCCACCCTGTGAGGTGTGGGGTGTCAGACTGCCCCTAGTGGGGGATGTCTCCCAGTTAGGCTACTCAGGGGTCAGGGACCCACTTGAGCAGGCAGACTGCCCCTTCTCAGATCTCAACCTCCGTGTTGGGAGATCCACTGCTCTCTTCAAAGCTGTCAGACAGAGTCGTTCGCGTCTGGACAGGCCTCTGCTGCTTTAGCTGAGCCCTGTCCCCAGAGGCGGAGTCTACAGAGACAGGCAGGTTTCCTTGAGCTGCTGTGAGCTCCACCCAGTTCGAGCTTCCCAGCGGCTTTATTTACCTACTTAAGCCTCAGCAATGGCGGGCGCCCCTCCCCCAGCCTCGCTGCTGCCTTGCGGTTAGATTGCCGCAGACTGCTGTGTTAGCAAGGAGGGAGGCTCCGTGGGCGTGGGACCCTCCCGGCCAGGTGTGGGATATAATCTCCGGTGTGCCGGTGTTACAGCGCAGTATTGGGGTGGGAGTTACCCGATTTTCCAGGTGTTGTGTGTCTCAGTTCCCCTGGCTAGGAAAAGGGACTCCCTTCCCCCTCGCGCTTCCCAGGTGAGGCGATGCCTCGCCCTGCTTCAGCTCTCGCTGGTCGGGCTGCAGCAGCTGACCAGCACCGATTGTCCGGCACTCCCGAGTGAGATGACCCCAGTACCTCAGTTGAAAATGCAGAAATCGCAGGTCTTCTGTGTCGCTCGCGCTGGGAGATGGAGATTGAAGCTGTATCCTATTCGGCCATCTTGCTCCGCCCTATTCAGCATTCGTGAAATCTTGGGGGCTCTCGCTTACCCCTTCTTCATGCTTCGGCAGCGGTCGCCGGTCCGCCTTGGCTCGCGGGACTCCACCTAGGGCCCCCAGGAGGGTCGGGCTCTGGGGCAGAAGCTGCTCAGGACAGCGGCCGAGGCGCAAGGCCACGGGGAACGCCGCCTGGGGCGCCCACCGGCCGCCGGACCTACCGTGTGCTCGACGCGCGAGTGAACAACCGACATCAGGTAACTTATTATAAACACTGGAAATTTATTTCTTATAGTTCTGGAAACAGAAGTTCAAGATCAAAGGGGCTGCATCTGGTAAGGAACTTCCTGCTGTGACATCCCATGGCAGAAGACAGAAGGACAAGAGTGTACAAGAGAGCAAAAGTGAAAGAAAGCTAAACTCGTCTCTTTTATCAGAAACCCACTCTTGCAATCACTAACCCATTCCCACAATTATGCTATTAATCCTTTCACAAGGGCAGGACCCTCACCACCTAACTACCACTTAAAGGCCCCCCTTTTCCACATAGTTTCACTGGGAATTCAGTTTCCAACATATGAACTTTGAGGAACACATTTAAATCGTAGCACTAGCAAACTGAAAACATGAGTGAACTGCAACATAGAGAACATGGTAAAGTTTGAGAATAAAAGAGTTAAAGGAAAACAGGAGAGCCCCAAATGATGGTGAAATTAGGAAGGCTCCAAAGGGGGAAAAAACTGTCATTAAACTTAAACTAGGTCTTGGAACATAAACAGGAATATGCCAGGTGACAAACGGGAAGAAAGATATCCTTGGCAAAAGGATCGGAATGCACAAAGTCAGAGAGGCAAGGTGAGGAAGCCCATGGAGACATAAAAGATTAGGTTTTGTGCCATTCTGAGCAGTCATTTCACTTGGTAGCAGGCCTTATTCATTTCTTTCATATAACAGACAAGTATTTTTCTCATCGAATTTTAAGCCTTAATAGATTTCAAAAGAAGAGAAAGCCACAGAACTGTAGTCATGGCTTTCCAATGCTTTCCCAATTTACACAGAGATGAAGCAACAGTGTCACCCCATGAATGGACATGTGTGCTGGTGTAGAAGTTTGCCCTGCCAATTCTCCTTGTAGAGTCACACAGCTGTTATATTAACTAATAGGGGAAACATTTCTGCCAGCCTTTCTTATTCTCCCTTTCACATCAAAACCTATATCGACAATCAAAAGTGAGTTTACCAAATAGTCAAGACTTTTCTCTGTGGAGGGACAAGCTGCACTATACATCCTGATGTGGCCACATAAGACACTAATTCATTCAATGCACTACTACGTACCAGACCTATGCTTCGTGCTAGAGCCATGGGGCACTGGTAACATTTACAGGGCATTGGGGGAATACAGACAACTAAACAGAAAATCACAGTATTACGTGCAAGTTTAGAGAAATCAGTAAATGTTTCCCAGAAAAAGTAATAATATCCCACTAAACTGGGACCTGAATATGTGGTTATAGATCTGCCAGGAAAAGAGATATGTGGAGGAGAAGAAGAAACAAAATAAACAAGTTTACCTGGTCAGTGAAAAAGCATTCAAATCAATTACTTGACATTAAAATGGAAGAGTCATTTAGCTGATTTTTTTTAATAGTCTGGCTTCAGTTAGGCAACAACTATGTAAAGGCACATGGTAAGCATTAAGGAATACAGCGGTCTACAGTGAAGGCTACTACACTCCAACAAAAGTATACAAGGTAAAAAGATATATCCATAAACAAATGTACAGAGTGACATCAGCAGTAAGAAATGCATTTTACAGGATCTGGGGTTGTCCAGAACATGCAGTCTTTTCTAGAGACACAGTTTAGTTCACCTGCGGAGTCTTAACCCAAACTCTTCCTGGCTTAAATTTCCTAATTGCTATGTGGAGAATGTAAAAGGAAAGAAAATTATACCCACCACGTTATTATACTCTGAAATAGTCATAAAAAATCTAAATTGATATCTTTTAGAACTTGAATTCTCTTTTGTACTTTTGAATTACTCCCCAAGTGACAGAGAAGTAGGGTGACAATATAATTTATTATTTGAACCAAGATGATATTATGAGTTAAAAGAGTCGACATTAATAATTAGGCTAGTGAAAGAGAAAGGCAGTGGGACAAACCAAGGCATACGATCCTCTTTTTTTTTTTTTTTATTATACTTTAAATTCTAGGGTACATGTGCATAACGTGCAGGTTTGTTACATATGTATACATGTGCCATGTTGGTGTGCTGCACCCATCAAC
>NW_022325339.1:0-8068 GCF_002776525.5 Piliocolobus tephrosceles | reverse complement strand
GTTGATGGGTGCAGCACACCAACATGGCACATGTATACATATGTAACAAACCTGCACGTTATGCACATGTACCCTAGAATTTAAAGTATAATAAAAAAAAAAAAAAAGAGGATCGTATGCCTTGGTTTGTCCCACTGCCTTTCTCTTTCACTAGCCTAATTATTAATGTCGACTCTTTTAACTCATAATATCATCTTGGTTCAAATAATAAATTATATTGTCACCCTACTTCTCTGTCACTTGGGGAGTAATTCAAAAGTACAAAAGAGAATTCAAGTTCTAAAAGATATCAATTTAGATTTTTTATGACTATTTCAGAGTATAATAACGTGGTGGGTATAATTTTCTTTCCTTTTACATTCTCCACATAGCAATTAGGAAATTTAAGCCAGGAAGAGTTTGGGTTAAGACTCCGCAGGTGAACTAAACTGTGTCTCTAGAAAAGACTGCATGTTCTGGACAACCCCAGATCCTGTAAAATGCATTTCTTACTGCTGATGTCACTCTGTACATTTGTTTATGGATATATCTTTTTACCTTGTATACTTTTGTTGGAGTGTAGTAGCCTTCACTGTAGACCGCTGTATTCCTTAATGCTTACCATGTGCCTTTACATAGTTGTTGCCTAACTGAAGCCAGACTATTAAAAAAAATCAGCTAAATGACTCTTCCATTTTAATGTCAAGTAATTGATTTGAATGCTTTTTCACTGACCAGGTAAACTTGTTTATTTTGTTTCTTCTTCTCCTCCACATATCTCTTTTCCTGGCAGATCTATAACCACATATTCAGGTCCCAGTTTAGTGGGATATTATTACTTTTTCTGGGAAACATTTACTGATTTCTCTAAACTTGCACGTAATACTGTGATTTTCTGTTTAGTTGTCTGTATTCCCCCAATGCCCTGTAAATGTTACCAGTGCCCCATGGCTCTAGCACGAAGCATAGGTCTGGTACGTAGTAGTGCATTGAATGAATTAGTGTCTTATGTGGCCACATCAGGATGTATAGTGCAGCTTGTCCCTCCACAGAGAAAAGTCTTGACTATTTGGTAAACTCACTTTTGATTGTCGATATAGGTTTTGATGTGAAAGGGAGAATAAGAAAGGCTGGCAGAAATGTTTCCCCTATTAGTTAATATAACAGCTGTGTGACTCTACAAGGAGAATTGGCAGGGCAAACTTCTACACCAGCACACATGTCCATTCATGGGGTGACACTGTTGCTTCATCTCTGTGTAAATTGGGAAAGCATTGGAAAGCCATGACTACAGTTCTGTGGCTTTCTCTTCTTTTGAAATCTATTAAGGCTTAAAATTCGATGAGAAAAATACTTGTCTGTTATATGAAAGAAATGAATAAGGCCTGCTACCAAGTGAAATGACTGCTCAGAATGGCACAAAACCTAATCTTTTATGTCTCCATGGGCTTCCTCACCTTGCCTCTCTGACTTTGTGCATTCCGATCCTTTTGCCAAGGATATCTTTCTTCCCGTTTGTCACCTGGCATATTCCTGTTTATGTTCCAAGACCTAGTTTAAGTTTAATGACAGTTTTTTCCCCCTTTGGAGCCTTCCTAATTTCACCATCATTTGGGGCTCTCCTGTTTTCCTTTAACTCTTTTATTCTCAAACTTTACCATGTTCTCTATGTTGCAGTTCACTCATGTTTTCAGTTTGCTAGTGCTACGATTTAAATGTGTTCCTCAAAGTTCATATGTTGGAAACTGAATTCCCAGTGAAACTATGTGGAAAAGGGGGGCCTTTAAGTGGTAGTTAGGTGGTGAGGGTCCTGCCCTTGTGAAAGGATTAATAGCATAATTGTGGGAATGGGTTAGTGATTGCAAGAGTGGGTTTCTGATAAAAGAGACGAGTTTAGCTTTCTTTCACTTTTGCTCTCTTGTACACTCTTGTCCTTCTGTCTTCTGCCATGGGATGTCACAGCAGGAAGTTCCTTACCAGATGCAGCCCCTTTGATCTTGAACTTCTGTTTCCAGAACTATAAGAAATAAATTTCCAGTGTTTATAATAAGTTACCTGATGTCGGTTGTTCACTCGCGCGTCGAGCACACGGTAGGTCCGGCGGCCGGTGGGCGCCCCAGGCGGCGTTCCCCGTGGCCTTGCGCCTCGGCCGCTGTCCTGAGCAGCTTCTGCCCCAGAGCCCGACCCTCCTGGGGGCCCTAGGTGGAGTCCCGCGAGCCAAGGCGGACCGGCGACCGCTGCCGAAGCATGAAGAAGGGGTAAGCGAGAGCCCCCAAGATTTCACGAATGCTGAATAGGGCGGAGCAAGATGGCCGAATAGGATACAGCTTCAATCTCCATCTCCCAGCGCGAGCGACACAGAAGACCTGCGATTTCTGCATTTTCAACTGAGGTACTGGGGTCATCTCACTCGGGAGTGCCGGACAATCGGTGCTGGTCAGCTGCTGCAGCCCGACCAGCGAGAGCTGAAGCAGGGCGAGGCATCGCCTCACCTGGGAAGCGCGAGGGGGAAGGGAGTCCCTTTTCCTAGCCAGGGGAACTGAGACACACAACACCTGGAAAATCGGGTAACTCCCACCCCAATACTGCGCTGTAACACCGGCACACCGGAGATTATATCCCACACCTGGCCGGGAGGGTCCCACGCCCACGGAGCCTCCCTCCTTGCTAACACAGCAGTCTGCGGCAATCTAACCGCAAGGCAGCAGCGAGGCTGGGGGAGGGGCGCCCGCCATTGCTGAGGCTTAAGTAGGTAAATAAAGCCGCTGGGAAGCTCGAACTGGGTGGAGCTCACAGCAGCTCAAGGAAACCTGCCTGTCTCTGTAGACTCCGCCTCTGGGGACAGGGCTCAGCTAAAGCAGCAGAGGCCTGTCCAGACGCGAACGACTCTGTCTGACAGCTTTGAAGAGAGCAGTGGATCTCCCAACACGGAGGTTGAGATCTGAGAAGGGGCAGTCTGCCTGCTCAAGTGGGTCCCTGACCCCTGAGTAGCCTAACTGGGAGACATCCCCCACTAGGGGCAGTCTGACACCCCACACCTCACAGGGTGGAGTACACCCCTGAGAGGAAGCTTCCAAAGCAAGAATCAGACAGGTGCACTCGCTGTTCAGCAATATTCTATCTTCTGCAACCTCTGCTGCTGATACCCAGGCAAACAGGGTCTGGAGTGGACCTCAAGCAATCTCCAACAGACCTATAGCTGAGGGTCCTGACAGTCAGAAGGAAACCTATCAAACAGGAAGGACACCTATATCAAAACCCCATCAGTACGTCACCATCATCAAAGACCAGTGACAGATAAAACCACAAAGATGGGGAAAAAGCAGGGCAGAAAAGCTGGAAATTCAAAAAATAAGAGCGCATCTCCTCCTGCAAAGGAGCACAGCCCATCACCAGCAACGGATCAAAGCTGGTCAGAGAATGATTTTGACGAGATGAGAGAAGAAGGCTTCAGTCCATCAAACCTCTCAGAGCTAAAGGAGGAATTACGTACCCAGTGCAAAGAAACTAAAAATCTTGAAAAAAGAGTGGAAGAATTGACAGCTAGACTAATTAATGCAGAGAAGTTCATAAACGAAATGACAGAGATGAAAACCATGACACGAGAAATACGTGACAAATGCACAAGCTTCAGTAACCGACTCGATCAACTGGAAGAAAGAGTATCAGCGATGGAGCATCAAATGAATGAAATGAAGCGAGAAGAGAAACCAAAAGAAAAAAGAAGAAAAAGAAATGAACAAAGCCTGCAAGAAGTATGGGATTATGTAAAAAGACCAAATCTACGTCTGATTGGGGTGCCTGAAAGTGAGGGGGAAAATGGAACCAAATTGGAAAACACTCTACAGGATATCATCCAGGAGAACTTCCCCAACCTAGCAGGGCAGGCCAACATTCAAATTCAGGAAATACAGAGAATGCCACAAAGATACTCCTCCAGAAGAGCAACTCCAAGACACATAATTGCCAGATTCACCAAAGTTGAAATGAAGGAAAAAGTCTTAAGGGCAGCCAGAGAGAAAGGTCGGGTTACCCACAAAGGGAAGCCCATCAGACTGACAGCAGATCTCTCGGCAGAAACTCTACAAGCCAGAAGAGAGTGGGGGCCAATATTCAACGTTCTTAAAGAAAAGAATTTTAAACCCAGAATTTCATATCCAGCCAAACTAAGTTTCATCAGTGAAGGAGAAATAAAATTCTTTACAGATAAGCAAATGCTTAGAGATTTTGTCACCACCAGGCCTGCCTTACAAGAGACCCTGAAGGAAGCCCTAAACATGGAAAGGAACAACCGGTACCAGCCATTGCAAAAACATGCCAAAATGTAAAGACCATCGAGCCTAGGAAGAAACTGCATCAACTAATGAGCAAAATAACCAGTTAATATCATAATGGCAGGATCAAGATCACACATAACAATATTAACCTTAAATGTAAATGGACTAAATGCTCCAATTAAAAGACACAGACTGGCAAACTGGATAAAGAGTCAAGACCCATCAGTCTGCTGTCTTCAGGAGACCCATCTCACATGCAGAGACATACATAGGCTCAAAATAAAGGGATGGAGAAAGATCTACCAAGCAAATGGAGAACAAAAAAAAGCAGGGGTTGCAATCCTAGTCTCTGATAAAACAGACTCTAAACCATCAAAGATCAAAAGAGACAAAGAAGGCCATTACATAATGGTAAAGGGATCAATTCAACAGGAAGAGCTAACTATCCTAAATATATATGCACCCAATATAGGAGCACCCAGATTCATAAAGCAAGTCCTTAGATACTTACAAAGAGACTTAGACTCCCATACAATAATAATGGGAGACCTCAACACTCCACTGTCAACATTAGACAGATCAACGAGACAGAAAGTTAACAAGGACATCCAGGAATTGAACTCATCTCTGCACCAAGCGGACCTAATAGATAGCTATAGAACTCTCCACCCCAAGTCAACAGAATATACATTTTTCTCAGCACCACATCACACTTATTCCAAAATTGACCACATAATTGGAAGTAAAGCACTCCTCAGCAAATGTAAAAGAACAGAAATTATAACAAACTGTCTCTCAGACCACAGTGCAATCAAACTAGAACTCAGGACTAAGAAACTCAATCAAAACCGCTCAACTACATGGAAACTGAACAACCTGCTCCTGAATGACTACTGGGTATATAACAAAATGAAAGCAGAAATAAAGATGTTCTTTGAAACCAATGAGAACAAAGATACAACATACCAGAATCTCTGGGACACATTTAAAGCAGTGTGTAGAGGGAAATTTATAGCACTAAGTGCCCACAAGAGAAAGCAGGAAAGATATAAAATTGGCATTCTAACATCACAATTAAAAGAACTAGAGAGGCAAGAGCAAACACATTCAAAAGCTAGCAGAAGGCAAGAAATAACTAAGATCAGAGCAGAACTGAAGGAGATAGAGACACAAAAAACCCTCCAAAAAATCAATGAATCCAGGAGTTGGTTTTTTGAAAAGATCAACAAAATTGACAGACCGCTAGCAAGACTAATAAAGAAGAAAAGAGAGAGGAATCAAATAGACGCAATAAAAAATGATAAAGGGGATATCACCACCGACCCCACAGAAATACAAACTACCATCAGAGAATACTATAAACACCTCTACGCAAATCAACTAGAAAATCTAGAAGAAATGGATAATTTCCTGGACGTACACTCTTCCAAGACTAAACCAGGAAGAAGTTGAATCCCTGAATAGACCAATAGCAGCCTCTGAAATTGAGGCAACAATTAATAGCCTACCCACCAAAAAAAGCCCAGGACCAGATGGATTCACAGCTGAATTCCACCAGAGGTACAAGGAGGAGCTGGTACCATTCCTTCTGAAACTATTCCAATCAATAGAAAAAGAGGGAATCCTCCCTAACTCATTTTATGAGGCCAGCATCATCCTGATACCAAAGCCTGGCAGAGACACAACAAAAAAAGAGAATTTTAGACCAATCTCCCTGATGAACATCGATGCAAAAATCCTCAATAAAATACTGGCAAACCGGATTCAGCAGCACATCAAAAAGCTTATCCACCATGATCAAGTGGGCTTCATCCCTGGGATGCAAGGCTGGTTCAACATTCGCAAATCCATCAACGTAATCCAGCATATCAACAGAACCAAAGACAAGAACCACATGATTATCTCAATAGATGCAGAAAAGGCTTTTGACAAAATTCAACAGCCCTTCCTGCTAAAAACGCTCAACAAATTCGGTATTGATGGAACGTACCTCAAAATAATAAGAGCTATTTATGACAAACCCACAGCTAATATCATACTGAATGGGCAAAAACTGGAAAAATTCCCTTTGAAAACTGGCACAAGACAGGGATGCCCTCTCTCACCACTCCTATTCAACATAGTGTTGGAAGTTCTGGCTAGGGCAATCAGGCAAGAGAAAGAAATCAAGGGTATTCAGTTAGGAAAAGAAGAAGTCAAATTGTCCCTGTTTGCAGATGACATGATTGTATATTTAGAAAACCCCATCGTCTCAGCCCAAAATCTTCTTAAGCTGATAAGCAACTTCAGCAAAGTCTCAGGATACAAAATTAATGTGCAAAAATCACAAGCATTCTTATACACCAGTAACAGACAAGCAGAGAGCCAAATCAGGAATGAACTTCCATTCACAATTGCTTCAAAGAGAATAAAATACCTAGGAATCCAACTTACAAGGGATGTAAAGGACCTCTTCAAGGAGAACTACAAACCACTGCTCAGTGAAATCAAAGAGGACACAAACAAATGGAAGAACATACCATGCTCATGGATAGGCAGAATCAATATTGTGAAAATGGCCATACTGCCCAAGGTAATTTATAGATTCAATGCCATCCCCATCAAGCTACCAATGAGTTTCTTCACCGAATTGGAAAAAACTGCTTTAAAGTTCATATGGAACCAAAAAAGAGCCCGCATTGCCAAGACAATCCTAAGTCAAAAGGACAAAGCCGGAGGCGTCACGCTACCTGACTTCAAACTATACTACAAGGCTACAGTAACCAAAACAGCATGGTACTGGTACCAAAACAGAGATATAGACCAATGGAACAGAACGGAGCCTTCAGAAATAATGCCACACATCTACAACCATCTGATCTTTGACCAACCTGACAAAAACAAGAAATGGGGAAAGGATTCCCTATTTAATAAATGGTGCTGGGAAAATTGGCTAGCCATAAGTAGAAAGCTGAAACTGGATCCTTTCCTTACTCCTTATATGAAGATGAATTCAAGATGGATTAGAGACTTAAATGTTAGACCTAATACCATAAAAACCCTAGAAGAAAATCTAGGTAGTACCATTCAGGACATAGGCATGGGCAAGGACTTCATGTCTCAAACACCAAAAGCAATGGCAGCAAAAGCCAAAATTGACAAATGGGATCTAATTAAACTAAAGAGCTTCTGCACAGCAAAAGAAACTACCATCAGAGTGAACAGGCAACCTACAGAATGGGAGAAAATTTTTGCAATCTACTCATCTGACAAAGGGCTAATTTCCAGAATCTACAAAGAACTCAAACAAATACACAAGAAAAAAACCAACAACCCCATCAAAAAGTGGGGAAAGGATATGAACAGACATTTCTCAAAAGAAGACATTCATACAGCCAACAGACACATGAAAAAATGCTCATCATCACTCGCCATCAGAGAAATGCAAATCAAAACCACAATGAGATACCATCTCACACCAGTTAGAATGGCAATCATTAAAAAATCAGGAAACAACAGATGTTGGAGAGGATGTGGAGAAATAGGAACACTTTTACACTGTTGGTGGGATTGTAAACTAGTTCAACCATTATGGAAAACAGTATGGCAATTCCTCAAGGATCTAGAACTATATGTACCATATGACCCAGCCATCCCACTACTGGGTATATACCCAAAGGATTATAGATTATGCTACTACAAAGACACATGCACACGTAGGTTTATTGCGGCACTATTCACAATAGCAAAGACTTGGAATCAACCCAAATGTCCATCAGTGACAGACTGGATTAAGAAAATGTGGCACATATACACCATGGAATACTATGCAG
>NW_022325338.1:0-2942 GCF_002776525.5 Piliocolobus tephrosceles | reverse complement strand
TAGTAGTAGTAATATCGATATTTCATTAAAATCACAGTGTGTAAAAACTGGCTATTATAAATATCACAGTGATATTTTATTAATATTACAGTGTGTAAACACTGGATATTATAAATATCCTGGTGATATTTCATTAATATCACAGTGTGTAAAAACTGCATTTTATAAATGTCAGGGTGATATTTCATTAATATCACAGTGTGTACACACTTGATATTATAAATATTAAGGCTATATTTCATTATAATATCTCAGTGTCTAAACACTGGATATTATGATTATCAGGGTGATATTTCATTAATATTACAGTGTGTATACACTGGATATTATAAATAACAAAATGATATTTCATTAATATCACAGTGCGTAAATACTGTGTTTAAACACTGGATAATGTAAATATCAGAGTGATATTTAATTAATATCACAGTATGTAAACACTGGATATCATAAATAGGGAAATATTTCATTAATATCACAGTGTGTAAACACTGGATAGTATAAGTATCAGAGCAATATTTTATTAATATCACCTTGTGTAAGCACTGTGTGTAAACACTGGATATTATAATTATAAGAGCAATAATTCATTACTGTCACAGTGTGTAAGCACTGGATATTATAAATATCATACCGATATTTTGTTAGTATCACAGTGTGTAAACACTGGATATTAAAAATATCAGAGTGACATTTCATTAATATCACACTGCTTAAGAGCTGTGTGTAAACACTGAATATTATAAATATCAGAGCAATATTTAATTAATATCATAGTGTGTAAACACTGTAAACAAAGGATATGATAAATATTAGATCGACATATTATTAACATCACACTGTGTAAACACTGCTTGTAAACACTGGATATTACAAATAGAGGGATATTTCATTAATATCACAGTGTGTAAACACTGTGTAAACACTGAATATTACAAACATCAGAGTAATAATTCATTAATGTAACAGTGTGTAAACACTGGATATTACAAATATCAGAGCAATATGTCATTAATATCAGAGTGTGTAAACATTCTGTATAAACACTGGATATTATGAATATCAGAGCAATATTCAGTTAATATCACAGTGTGTAAACACGGGATATTATAAATATCTGAGTGATATTTCATTAATATCACTGTGTAAACACTGTAAATCCTGGATGTTATAAATATCAGAGAGATATTTTATTAATCTTACAGTGTGTAAACATGGGATATTATAAATATCAGAGCAATATTTCATTATTATCACAGTGTGTAAAAAGTGTGGGGAAACTGGATATTACAAATAGCACAGCAATGTTTCATTAATATCCCGGTGTGTTTACACTAAATATTATAAATATCAGAGCAATATTTTATTGATATCATACTGTGTAAACACTGAGTGTTAACACTGGATATTATAAATATCAGAGAGATTTTTCATTAATATGACAGTGTGTGAACACTGCATATTATAAATATTACAGGGATATTGTTGTTCATAATATCTTCGATGATATTATTGCTAATATCACAGTAGGTGTACACCCCACTTTACTGTTCAAATATCTTTGATGATATTACTGCTAATATCACAGTGGGAATACATCTTGTGTGTACACTTTGTGATACTGTTCATAATATCTTCGATGGTATTACTGCTATTATCAGAGTGAGTGTACATCCTGTGTGTACACCCTGTGATTCTGTTCATAATATCCACGATATTACTGCTGATGTCACAGTGGGTGTACACCCTGGGTGTATACCCTGTAATGCAGGGGTAATACAGTGGGGTACACCCTGTAATATTATTAATAATATCTTTGATATTACTACTAATATCACATTGGGGTACACACTCTGATATTATTCACTATATCTATCAAGGATATTACTGCAAACATCACAGTGGGGATACAACATGTGTGTAAACCCTGTGATATTATTCATAATATCTTTCACATTACTACTAATATCACAGTGAGTGTACACCCCTGGATATACAACCAGTGATACTATTCATAATATCTGTGATATTACTGCTAGTATCACAGTAGCATTATTATGTGACATTATCCAAACTATTTTTGATGTTACTGCTAATGTCACAGTGAATATACACCTTGTGATATTATTCATAATATCTTTAATATTACTGCAAATATCACAGTGGGTGTACACACTGGGTGATATTATTTATAATATCTTTGATATTACTGCCAATATCACAGTGTGTGTAAATGCTATGATATTACACATAATATCTTAGATATTACTGCTAATATCACAATACATGTACTCCCTGTGATATTATTCATAATATCTACAATATTACTGCTAATATCACTGTGGGGGTACACCCTGTGATATTATTTATAATATCTTTGACATTATAGCTAACATCACAGTGGGGGGAAACCTTGTGGTATTATTCATAGTATCTTCAATATTACTGCTAATATCACAGTGAAGATACACCATGTGTGTACGTCCTGTGATATTATTCATAATATTTTTGATATTACAGCTAATTATCACAGTGGGGATAAACACCCTGATATTATTCATAATATCTATCTTCGATATTACTAATATCACACTGAAAGTGTATTATTCATAATATCTATCTTTGATATTACTGATAATGTCACAGTGAAAAAACACCCTGTGATATTATTCATAATTCCTATCTTTGATATTACTACTAATATCCCGGTAAGGGTGCAATCTGTGACATTATTCACACTGTCTCTCTTCGATATTACTGCTAATATAAAAGTGCAGGAACACCCTGTGGTATTATTCACAATATCTCTCTTCAATATTACTGCTAATATCACAGTGGAGGTACACGGTGTAATATCATTCACAATATCTTCTATGTTACTGCTAATACCACAGTGGGTGTACACCCTGTGATGTTATTCATAATATTATTGATATTACAGC
>NW_022325337.1:0-2943 GCF_002776525.5 Piliocolobus tephrosceles | reverse complement strand
TAGTAGTAGTAATATCGATATTTCATTAAAATCACAGTGTGTAAAAAACTGGCTATTATAAATATCACAGTGATATTTTATTAATATTACAGTGTGTAAACACTGGATATTATAAATATCCTGGTGATATTTCATTAATATCACAGTGTGTAAAAACTGCATTTTATAAATGTCAGGGTGATATTTCATTAATATCACAGTGTGTACACACTTGATATTATAAATATTAAGGCTATATTTCATTATAATATCTCAGTGTCTAAACACTGGATATTATGATTATCAGGGTGATATTTCATTAATATTACAGTGTGTATACACTGGATATTATAAATAACAAAATGATATTTCATTAATATCACAGTGCGTAAATACTGTGTTTAAACACTGGATAATGTAAATATCAGAGTGATATTTAATTAATATCACAGTATGTAAACACTGGATATCATAAATAGGGAAATATTTCATTAATATCACAGTGTGTAAACACTGGATAGTATAAGTATCAGAGCAATATTTTATTAATATCACCTTGTGTAAGCACTGTGTGTAAACACTGGATATTATAATTATAAGAGCAATAATTCATTACTGTCACAGTGTGTAAGCACTGGATATTATAAATATCATACCGATATTTTGTTAGTATCACAGTGTGTAAACACTGGATATTAAAAATATCAGAGTGACATTTCATTAATATCACACTGCTTAAGAGCTGTGTGTAAACACTGAATATTATAAATATCAGAGCAATATTTAATTAATATCATAGTGTGTAAACACTGTAAACAAAGGATATGATAAATATTAGATCGACATATTATTAACATCACACTGTGTAAACACTGCTTGTAAACACTGGATATTACAAATAGAGGGATATTTCATTAATATCACAGTGTGTAAACACTGTGTAAACACTGAATATTACAAACATCAGAGTAATAATTCATTAATGTAACAGTGTGTAAACACTGGATATTACAAATATCAGAGCAATATGTCATTAATATCAGAGTGTGTAAACATTCTGTATAAACACTGGATATTATGAATATCAGAGCAATATTCAGTTAATATCACAGTGTGTAAACACGGGATATTATAAATATCTGAGTGATATTTCATTAATATCACTGTGTAAACACTGTAAATCCTGGATGTTATAAATATCAGAGAGATATTTTATTAATCTTACAGTGTGTAAACATGGGATATTATAAATATCAGAGCAATATTTCATTATTATCACAGTGTGTAAAAAGTGTGGGGAAACTGGATATTACAAATAGCACAGCAATGTTTCATTAATATCCCGGTGTGTTTACACTAAATATTATAAATATCAGAGCAATATTTTATTGATATCATACTGTGTAAACACTGAGTGTTAACACTGGATATTATAAATATCAGAGAGATTTTTCATTAATATGACAGTGTGTGAACACTGCATATTATAAATATTACAGGGATATTGTTGTTCATAATATCTTCGATGATATTATTGCTAATATCACAGTAGGTGTACACCCCACTTTACTGTTCAAATATCTTTGATGATATTACTGCTAATATCACAGTGGGAATACATCTTGTGTGTACACTTTGTGATACTGTTCATAATATCTTCGATGGTATTACTGCTATTATCAGAGTGAGTGTACATCCTGTGTGTACACCCTGTGATTCTGTTCATAATATCCACGATATTACTGCTGATGTCACAGTGGGTGTACACCCTGGGTGTATACCCTGTAATGCAGGGGTAATACAGTGGGGTACACCCTGTAATATTATTAATAATATCTTTGATATTACTACTAATATCACATTGGGGTACACACTCTGATATTATTCACTATATCTATCAAGGATATTACTGCAAACATCACAGTGGGGATACAACATGTGTGTAAACCCTGTGATATTATTCATAATATCTTTCACATTACTACTAATATCACAGTGAGTGTACACCCCTGGATATACAACCAGTGATACTATTCATAATATCTGTGATATTACTGCTAGTATCACAGTAGCATTATTATGTGACATTATCCAAACTATTTTTGATGTTACTGCTAATGTCACAGTGAATATACACCTTGTGATATTATTCATAATATCTTTAATATTACTGCAAATATCACAGTGGGTGTACACACTGGGTGATATTATTTATAATATCTTTGATATTACTGCCAATATCACAGTGTGTGTAAATGCTATGATATTACACATAATATCTTAGATATTACTGCTAATATCACAATACATGTACTCCCTGTGATATTATTCATAATATCTACAATATTACTGCTAATATCACTGTGGGGGTACACCCTGTGATATTATTTATAATATCTTTGACATTATAGCTAACATCACAGTGGGGGGAAACCTTGTGGTATTATTCATAGTATCTTCAATATTACTGCTAATATCACAGTGAAGATACACCATGTGTGTACGTCCTGTGATATTATTCATAATATTTTTGATATTACAGCTAATTATCACAGTGGGGATAAACACCCTGATATTATTCATAATATCTATCTTCGATATTACTAATATCACACTGAAAGTGTATTATTCATAATATCTATCTTTGATATTACTGATAATGTCACAGTGAAAAAACACCCTGTGATATTATTCATAATTCCTATCTTTGATATTACTACTAATATCCCGGTAAGGGTGCAATCTGTGACATTATTCACACTGTCTCTCTTCGATATTACTGCTAATATAAAAGTGCAGGAACACCCTGTGGTATTATTCACAATATCTCTCTTCAATATTACTGCTAATATCACAGTGGAGGTACACGGTGTAATATCATTCACAATATCTTCTATGTTACTGCTAATACCACAGTGGGTGTACACCCTGTGATGTTATTCATAATATTATTGATATTACAGC
>NW_022325336.1:0-2942 GCF_002776525.5 Piliocolobus tephrosceles | reverse complement strand
GCTGTAATATCAATAATATTATGAATAACATCACAGGGTGTACACCCACTGTGGTATTAGCAGTAACATAGAAGATATTGTGAATGATATTACACCGTGTACCTCCACTGTGATATTAGCAGTAATATTGAAGAGAGATATTGTGAATAATACCACAGGGTGTTCCTGCACTTTTATATTAGCAGTAATATCGAAGAGAGACAGTGTGAATAATGTCACAGATTGCACCCTTACCGGGATATTAGTAGTAATATCAAAGATAGGAATTATGAATAATATCACAGGGTGTTTTTTCACTGTGACATTATCAGTAATATCAAAGATAGATATTATGAATAATACACTTTCAGTGTGATATTAGTAATATCGAAGATAGATATTATGAATAATATCAGGGTGTTTATCCCCACTGTGATAATTAGCTGTAATATCAAAAATATTATGAATAATATCACAGGACGTACACACATGGTGTATCTTCACTGTGATATTAGCAGTAATATTGAAGATACTATGAATAATACCACAAGGTTTCCCCCCACTGTGATGTTAGCTATAATGTCAAAGATATTATAAATAATATCACAGGGTGTACCCCCACAGTGATATTAGCAGTAATATTGTAGATATTATGAATAATATCACAGGGAGTACATGTATTGTGATATTAGCAGTAATATCTAAGATATTATGTGTAATATCATAGCATTTACACACACTGTGATATTGGCAGTAATATCAAAGATATTATAAATAATATCACCCAGTGTGTACACCCACTGTGATATTTGCAGTAATATTAAAGATATTATGAATAATATCACAAGGTGTATATTCACTGTGACATTAGCAGTAACATCAAAAATAGTTTGGATAATGTCACATAATAATGCTACTGTGATACTAGCAGTAATATCACAGATATTATGAATAGTATCACTGGTTGTATATCCAGGGGTGTACACTCACTGTGATATTAGTAGTAATGTGAAAGATATTATGAATAATATCACAGGGTTTACACACATGTTGTATCCCCACTGTGATGTTTGCAGTAATATCCTTGATAGATATAGTGAATAATATCAGAGTGTGTACCCCAATGTGATATTAGTAGTAATATCAAAGATATTATTAATAATATTACAGGGTGTACCCCACTGTATTACCCCTGCATTACAGGGTATACACCCAGGGTGTACACCCACTGTGACATCAGCAGTAATATCGTGGATATTATGAACAGAATCACAGGGTGTACACACAGGATGTACACTCACTCTGATAATAGCAGTAATACCATCGAAGATATTATGAACAGTATCACAAAGTGTACACACAAGATGTATTCCCACTGTGATATTAGCAGTAATATCATCAAAGATATTTGAACAGTAAAGTGGGGTGTACACCTACTGTGATATTAGCAATAATATCATCGAAGATATTATGAACAACAATATCCCTGTAATATTTATAATATGCAGTGTTCACACACTGTCATATTAATGAAAAATCTCTCTGATATTTATAATATCCAGTGTTAACACTCAGTGTTTACACAGTATGATATCAATAAAATATTGCTCTGATATTTATAATATTTAGTGTAAACACACCGGGATATTAATGAAACATTGCTGTGCTATTTGTAATATCCAGTTTCCCCACACTTTTTACACACTGTGATAATAATGAAATATTGCTCTGATATTTATAATATCCCATGTTTACACACTGTAAGATTAATAAAATATCTCTCTGATATTTATAACATCCAGGATTTACAGTGTTTACACAGTGATATTAATGAAATATCACTCAGATATTTATAATATCCCGTGTTTACACACTGTGATATTAACTGAATATTGCTCTGATATTCATAATATCCAGTGTTTATACAGAATGTTTACACACTCTGATATTAATGACATATTGCTCTGATATTTGTAATATCCAGTGTTTACACACTGTTACATTAATGAATTATTACTCTGATGTTTGTAATATTCAGTGTTTACACAGTGTTTACACACTGTGATATTAATGAAATATCCCTCTATTTGTAATATCCAGTGTTTACAAGCAGTGTTTACACAGTGTGATGTTAATAATATGTCGATCTAATATTTATCATATCCTTTGTTTACAGTGTTTACACACTATGATATTAATTAAATATTGCTCTGATATTTATAATATTCAGTGTTTACACACAGCTCTTAAGCAGTGTGATATTAATGAAATGTCACTCTGATATTTTTAATATCCAGTGTTTACACACTGTGATACTAACAAAATATCGGTATGATATTTATAATATCCAGTGCTTACACACTGTGACAGTAATGAATTATTGCTCTTATAATTATAATATCCAGTGTTTACACACAGTGCTTACACAAGGTGATATTAATAAAATATTGCTCTGATACTTATACTATCCAGTGTTTACACACTGTGATATTAATGAAATATTTCCCTATTTATGATATCCAGTGTTTACATACTGTGATATTAATTAAATATCACTCTGATATTTACATTATCCAGTGTTTAAACACAGTATTTACGCACTGTGATATTAATGAAATATCATTTTGTTATTTATAATATCCAGTGTATACACACTGTAATATTAATGAAATATCACCCTGATAATCATAATATCCAGTGTTTAGACACTGAGATATTATAATGAAATATAGCCTTAATATTTATAATATCAAGTGTGTACACACTGTGATATTAATGAAATATCACCCTGACATTTATAAAATGCAGTTTTTACACACTGTGATATTAATGAAATATCACCAGGATATTTATAATATCCAGTGTTTACACACTGTAATATTAATAAAATATCACTGTGATATTTATAATAGCCAGTTTTTACACACTGTGATTTTAATGAAATATCGATATTACTACTACTA
>NW_022325335.1:0-2943 GCF_002776525.5 Piliocolobus tephrosceles | reverse complement strand
GCTGTAATATCAATAATATTATGAATAACATCACAGGGTGTACACCCACTGTGGTATTAGCAGTAACATAGAAGATATTGTGAATGATATTACACCGTGTACCTCCACTGTGATATTAGCAGTAATATTGAAGAGAGATATTGTGAATAATACCACAGGGTGTTCCTGCACTTTTATATTAGCAGTAATATCGAAGAGAGACAGTGTGAATAATGTCACAGATTGCACCCTTACCGGGATATTAGTAGTAATATCAAAGATAGGAATTATGAATAATATCACAGGGTGTTTTTTCACTGTGACATTATCAGTAATATCAAAGATAGATATTATGAATAATACACTTTCAGTGTGATATTAGTAATATCGAAGATAGATATTATGAATAATATCAGGGTGTTTATCCCCACTGTGATAATTAGCTGTAATATCAAAAATATTATGAATAATATCACAGGACGTACACACATGGTGTATCTTCACTGTGATATTAGCAGTAATATTGAAGATACTATGAATAATACCACAAGGTTTCCCCCCACTGTGATGTTAGCTATAATGTCAAAGATATTATAAATAATATCACAGGGTGTACCCCCACAGTGATATTAGCAGTAATATTGTAGATATTATGAATAATATCACAGGGAGTACATGTATTGTGATATTAGCAGTAATATCTAAGATATTATGTGTAATATCATAGCATTTACACACACTGTGATATTGGCAGTAATATCAAAGATATTATAAATAATATCACCCAGTGTGTACACCCACTGTGATATTTGCAGTAATATTAAAGATATTATGAATAATATCACAAGGTGTATATTCACTGTGACATTAGCAGTAACATCAAAAATAGTTTGGATAATGTCACATAATAATGCTACTGTGATACTAGCAGTAATATCACAGATATTATGAATAGTATCACTGGTTGTATATCCAGGGGTGTACACTCACTGTGATATTAGTAGTAATGTGAAAGATATTATGAATAATATCACAGGGTTTACACACATGTTGTATCCCCACTGTGATGTTTGCAGTAATATCCTTGATAGATATAGTGAATAATATCAGAGTGTGTACCCCAATGTGATATTAGTAGTAATATCAAAGATATTATTAATAATATTACAGGGTGTACCCCACTGTATTACCCCTGCATTACAGGGTATACACCCAGGGTGTACACCCACTGTGACATCAGCAGTAATATCGTGGATATTATGAACAGAATCACAGGGTGTACACACAGGATGTACACTCACTCTGATAATAGCAGTAATACCATCGAAGATATTATGAACAGTATCACAAAGTGTACACACAAGATGTATTCCCACTGTGATATTAGCAGTAATATCATCAAAGATATTTGAACAGTAAAGTGGGGTGTACACCTACTGTGATATTAGCAATAATATCATCGAAGATATTATGAACAACAATATCCCTGTAATATTTATAATATGCAGTGTTCACACACTGTCATATTAATGAAAAATCTCTCTGATATTTATAATATCCAGTGTTAACACTCAGTGTTTACACAGTATGATATCAATAAAATATTGCTCTGATATTTATAATATTTAGTGTAAACACACCGGGATATTAATGAAACATTGCTGTGCTATTTGTAATATCCAGTTTCCCCACACTTTTTACACACTGTGATAATAATGAAATATTGCTCTGATATTTATAATATCCCATGTTTACACACTGTAAGATTAATAAAATATCTCTCTGATATTTATAACATCCAGGATTTACAGTGTTTACACAGTGATATTAATGAAATATCACTCAGATATTTATAATATCCCGTGTTTACACACTGTGATATTAACTGAATATTGCTCTGATATTCATAATATCCAGTGTTTATACAGAATGTTTACACACTCTGATATTAATGACATATTGCTCTGATATTTGTAATATCCAGTGTTTACACACTGTTACATTAATGAATTATTACTCTGATGTTTGTAATATTCAGTGTTTACACAGTGTTTACACACTGTGATATTAATGAAATATCCCTCTATTTGTAATATCCAGTGTTTACAAGCAGTGTTTACACAGTGTGATGTTAATAATATGTCGATCTAATATTTATCATATCCTTTGTTTACAGTGTTTACACACTATGATATTAATTAAATATTGCTCTGATATTTATAATATTCAGTGTTTACACACAGCTCTTAAGCAGTGTGATATTAATGAAATGTCACTCTGATATTTTTAATATCCAGTGTTTACACACTGTGATACTAACAAAATATCGGTATGATATTTATAATATCCAGTGCTTACACACTGTGACAGTAATGAATTATTGCTCTTATAATTATAATATCCAGTGTTTACACACAGTGCTTACACAAGGTGATATTAATAAAATATTGCTCTGATACTTATACTATCCAGTGTTTACACACTGTGATATTAATGAAATATTTCCCTATTTATGATATCCAGTGTTTACATACTGTGATATTAATTAAATATCACTCTGATATTTACATTATCCAGTGTTTAAACACAGTATTTACGCACTGTGATATTAATGAAATATCATTTTGTTATTTATAATATCCAGTGTATACACACTGTAATATTAATGAAATATCACCCTGATAATCATAATATCCAGTGTTTAGACACTGAGATATTATAATGAAATATAGCCTTAATATTTATAATATCAAGTGTGTACACACTGTGATATTAATGAAATATCACCCTGACATTTATAAAATGCAGTTTTTACACACTGTGATATTAATGAAATATCACCAGGATATTTATAATATCCAGTGTTTACACACTGTAATATTAATAAAATATCACTGTGATATTTATAATAGCCAGTTTTTTACACACTGTGATTTTAATGAAATATCGATATTACTACTACTA
>NW_022325334.1:0-2035 GCF_002776525.5 Piliocolobus tephrosceles | reverse complement strand
GTACACCCTGTGATATTCTTCACAATATCTTCGATATTACTGCTAATGTAACAGTGGAGGTACAACCCGTAATATTATTCACAGTATCTTTCTTATTACTGCTAATATCAAAGTGGTGGTAAACACTCTGATATTATTCATAATATCTTTAATTTATGGTTAATATCACAGTGGGGATACACCCTGCTGTATTATTAACAATATATTTGATATTGCTACTAATACCACTGTGGGGGTACACCCTATGATATTATTCAACATATCTTCGATATTACTGTTAATATCACAGTGGAAGTACAACCTCTAATATTCACAATATCTTCGTTATTACTGCTTATATCACAGTGGTCATATATGCTGTGATATTCTTCACAATGTCTTCAGTTTTACTGCTAATATCACAGTGGAGGTACAGTACACCCTGTAATATTATTCACAATATCCTTGACATTACTGCTAATATAAAAGTAGAGGTACTCCCTGTGACATTATTCATAGTATTTTCAATATTATTGCTAATATGACAGCGGGGGTACCCCCTGTGACATTGTTCACAGTATCTTCAATGTTACTGCTAATATCACAGTGGGGGTACACCCTGTGATATTATTCACAATATGTTTGTTATTACTGCTCATATCATAGTGGGTATGTATACGCCCAGTGATATTATTCACAATATCTTTGGTATCACTGCTAATATCAAAATGGGTGTACATCTGGTGATATTATTCACAAGATCTTCCATATTACTGCTAATATGACCCTGGGTGTATACCTTGTAATATTATTCACATTATCTCCCTAAGATATTACAAATAATACCACAGTGTCTGTACCACAGGGTGTACACCCACGGTGATTTTAGGAGTAATATCTCCATAGATATTATGAATAATATCACAGGGTATACACCTACTATGATATTAGGAACAATATCTTCCTTAGATATTACAAATAATATCAGAGGGTATTGATATTAGGAGTACTAGCTCCCTTTGATATTACAAATAATATCTCCAGATGTACATTTGCTGTGATATTAGGAGTAATATTTCCCTAAGATATTACAAATAACAGGATGTATATCCACTGTGATATTATTCATAATATCTTCCTTAAATATTATAAATAGTATCACACGGGGTATGCACAGGGGGGAAACCAACTATCACATTAGGCATAATATCTCCCTTATTACGAATATTATCACAAGGTGTGCACCCACTGTGATATTAGGAAGAACATCTCCCTAAAATATTACAAAGAATATTACAGTGTACACACACAAGGTGTATACCTACTGTGATATTAGGAGTAACATCTCCCTTGGATATTATGAATAATATCACAGAGTGTACACTCACTGTGATCTTCGGAGCAATATCTTCCTTAGATATTATGAATAATATCACAGGATGTACACACATGGTGTAAAACCACTGTAATATTATTCATAATATCCCTCTCAGATATTACAAATAATATCACAGTGGTTGTACACAGGGATATTACTCATAATATTCTAAGAAGATACTACCTTTAATATCACAATGGGGGTACACCATTTGTATACACCCTATGATATTACTCAGAATATCACATGTGTACACCCTGGGATATTACTCGTAATATCCTAGAAACATACTACTCCTAATATCATAGCGTGTTTACAGCATGTGTATACAACTGTAATATTACTAGTAATATTTTAGGGAGATAGTCCTCCTAATGTCTATGTGTGTGTGTACTCCCTGTGATATTATATGCAATATAGTAGGAAGATATTACTTTTAATATCACAGGGGGTGTACACCATGCAGGTACTCCCAGTGATATTACTCATAATATCCTACAAAGATATTACTTCTAATATCACGATGGCTGTATTCCATATGTGTACACCCTGTGATATTACTCATAATATCCTAGGGAGATATTACTCTCAATATCACAGTGGATGTACAATATATGTGTATACCTTGTGATATTATTTATAATGTTCTAGGTAGATACTACTCCTAATAGTACACAC
>NW_022325333.1:0-2035 GCF_002776525.5 Piliocolobus tephrosceles | reverse complement strand
GTGTGTACTATTAGGAGTAGTATCTACCTAGAACATTATAAATAATATCACAAGGTATACACATATATTGTACATCCACTGTGATATTGAGAGTAATATCTCCCTAGGATATTATGAGTAATATCACAGGGTGTACACATATGGAATACAGCCATCGTGATATTAGAAGTAATATCTTTGTAGGATATTATGAGTAATATCACTGGGAGTACCTGCATGGTGTACACCCCCTGTGATATTAAAAGTAATATCTTCCTACTATATTGCATATAATATCACAGGGAGTACACACACACATAGACATTAGGAGGACTATCTCCCTAAAATATTACTAGTAATATTACAGTTGTATACACATGCTGTAAACACGCTATGATATTAGGAGTAGTATGTTTCTAGGATATTACGAGTAATATCCCAGGGTGTACACATGTGATATTCTGAGTAATATCATAGGGTGTATACAAATGGTGTACCCCCATTGTGATATTAAAGGTAGTATCTTCTTAGAATATTATGAGTAATATCCCTGTGTACAACCACTGTGATATTATTTGTAATATCTGAGAGGGATATTATGAATAATATTACAGTGGTTTTACACCATGTGTGTACATCCTGTGATATTATTCATAATATCTAAGGAAGATATTGCTCCGAAGATCACAGTGAGTGTACACTCTGTGATATTATTCATAATATCCAAGGGAGATGTTACTCCTAATATCACAGTAGGTATACACCTTGTGTGTGTACACTGTAATATTCTTTGTAATATTTTAGGGAGATGTTCTTCCTAATATCACAGTGGGTGCACACCTTGTGATAATATTCGTAATAAGGGAGATATTATGCCTAATGTGATAGTTGGTTTCCCCCCTGTGCATACCCCGTGTGATACTATTTATAATATTTAAGGAAGATATTATGAATAATATCACAGTGGATATACATCCTGTTATTTGTAATATCTTAGGGAAATATTACTCCTAATATCACAGCAAATGTACATCTGGAGATATTATTTGTAATATCAAAGGGAGCTAGTACTCCTAATATCAATACCCTCTGATATTATTTGTAATATCTAAGGAAGATATTGTTCCTAATATCATAGTAGGTGTATACCCTGTGATATTATTCATAATATCTATGGAGATATTACTCCTAAAATCACCGTGGGTGTACACCCTGTGGTACAGACACTGTGGTATTATTTGTAATATCTTAGGGAGATAATGTGAATAATATTACAAGGTATACACCCAGGGTCATATTAGCAGTAATATGGAAGATCTTGTGAATAATATCACCAGATGTACACCCATTTTGATATTAGCAGTGATACCAAAGATATTGTGAATAATATCACTGGGCGTATACATACCCACTATGATATGAGCAGTAATAACAAACATATTGTGAATAATATCACAGGGTGTACCCCCACTGTGATATTAGCAGTAACATTGAAGATACTGTGAACAATGTCACAGGGGGTACCCCCGCTGTCATATTAGCAATAATATTGAAAATACTATGAATAATGTCACAGGGAGTACCTCTACTTTTATATTAGCAGTAATGTCAAGGATATTGTGAATAATATTACAGGGTGTACTGTACCTCCACTGTGATATTAGCAGTAAAACTGAAGACATTGTGAAGAATATCACAGCATATATGACCACTGTGATATAAGCAGTAATAACGAAGATATTGTGAATATTAGAGGTTGTACTTCCACTGTGATATTAACAGTAATATCGAAGATATGTTGAATAATATCATAGGGTGTACCCCCACAGTGGTATTAGTAGCAATATCAAATATATTGTTAATAATACAGCAGGGTGTATCCCCACTGTGATATTAACCATAAATTAAAGATATTATGAATAATATCAGAGTGTTTACCACCACTTTGATATTAGCAGTAATAAGAAAGATACTGTGAATAATATTACGGGTTGTACCTCCACTGTTACATTAGCAGTAATATCGAAGATATTGTGAAGAATATCACAGGGTGTAC
>NW_022325332.1:0-1099 GCF_002776525.5 Piliocolobus tephrosceles | reverse complement strand
TCTCTTTTTTTGTTGTGTCTCTGCCAGGCTTTGGTATCAGGATGATGTTGGCCTCATAAAATGAGTTAGGGAGCATTCCCTCTTTTTCTATTGATTGGAATAGTTTCAGAAGGAATGGTACCAGCTCCTCCTTGTACCTCTGGTAGAATTCAGCTGTGAATCCATCTTGTCCTGGGCTTTTTTTGGTGGGTAGGCTATTAATTGTTGCCTCAATTTCAGAGGCTGCTATTGGTCTATTCAGGGAGTCAACTTCTTCCTGGTTTAGTCTTGGAAGAGTGTACGTGTCCAGGAAATTATCCATTTCTTCTAGATTTTCTAGTTGATTTGCGTAGAGGTGTTTATAGTATTCTCTGATGGTAGTTTGTATTTCTGTGGGGTCAGTGGTGATATCCCCTTTATCATTTTTTATTGCGTCTATTTGATTCCTCTCTCTTTTCTTCATTAGTCTTGCTCGCGGTCTGTCAATTTTGTTGATCTTTTCAAAAAACCAACTCCTGGATTCATTGATTTTTTGGAGGGTTTTTTGTGTCTCTATCTCCTTCAGTTCTGCTCTGATCTTAGTTATTTCTTGCCTTCTGCTAGCTTTTGAATGTGTTTGCTCTTGTTTCTCCAGTTCTTTTAATTGTGATGTTAGAGTGTCAATTTTAGATCTTTCCTGCTTTCTCTTGTGGGCATTTAGTGCTATAAATTTCCCTCTACACACTGCTTTAAATGTGTCCCAGAGATTCTGGTATGTTGTATCTTTGTCATCTTTGGTTTCAAAGAACATCTTTATTTCTGCCTTCATTTCGTTATGTACCCAGTAGTCATTCAGGAGCAGGTTGTTCAGTTTCCATGTAGTTGAGCGGTTTTGATTGAGTTTCTTAGTCCTGAGTTCTAGTTTGATTGCACTGTGGTCAGAGAGACAGTTTGTTATAATTTCTGTTCTTGTACATTTGCTGAGGAGTGCTTTACTTCCAATTATGTGGTCAATTTTGGAATAAGTGTGATGTGGTGCTGAGAAGAATGTATATTCTGTTGACTTGGGGTGGAGAGTTCTATAGATGTCTATGAGGTCCGCTTGGTGCAGAGATGAGTTCAATTCCTGGATATCCTTGTT
>NW_022325331.1:0-25381 GCF_002776525.5 Piliocolobus tephrosceles | reverse complement strand
GATATCTTTTCAGAACACTACAAATAATATCACAGGGTGTACACCCACTATGATAGTAGGAGTAATGTCTCCCCAGGATACTACGATATTAGGAGTAATTATTAGGAGTAATATCAAAGGGTGTACACTCACTGTGATATTAGGACTATTATCTACTTAGGATACTATGAATAATATCAGAGTGTGTACATCCACTGTCACTGTGATATTAGGAGTAATATCTTCCCAGAATACTATGAGCAATATCACAGGGTGTACACCAACTGTGATATTAGGAATAATATCTATCTTGGATATTATTAGTAATATCACAGTGTGTACATCCACTGTGATATTAGGAGTAATATCTCCCAAAGATATTAGAAGTAATATTACAGGGTGTCCACCCAGTTTGATATTAGCAGTAATATCTCCCTAGGACATTAGGAGTAACATCACAGGGTGTACAGCCACTGTGATATTTGGAGTAATATGTTTCTAGGACATTACGTGTAATATCACAGAGCGTATAACCACTGTGATATTACTCATAATATCTCCCTAGGATATAACGAGTAATATTACAGCATGTACACACATGGTGTACACCCAGTATGATATTAGGAGTAATGCAAAGCTTATAGCTTGCAGTGAATGCCAAGAATGAGTTCTCAGACAATTCCAGCTGAGCAGGAGTGGCGGGGGTGGGGGGACAGCTCTTCTGAGAAAGTGCCACTCCAGCATCTGTCCGCTAAGTATTGAAATGGCTTGTTAAACCACAAACATCCACTAGATGGCCATTTGAGGTCAGTTGATTTAAGCACTTATGGCCTTGTAAAAGCCCTGAAACCACATTCTCAGGAGGCTGTTTTCAGCGTTCCTTATCACACACTCCACTCCTTGTCCTGTTTTCAGGGTCAAGGAGTTACATTCTTATGCACAAATAACATACACACACTGCCTCCGTATTTTTCCATGCCCCAACCTCAAATGCCATGCACATAAGCTTCTATATGTTGATGTGCACCCACCACAACTCCCCCTTCTTCAATTCTTAAAACGTGCTGGTCATCCAATGCAAGGTAAGGTTCTATTGTTCTTCCCTGGTCATAGATGCGCCGGGGGGCAGCACAGAGCCATCTGCAGACGCCTAGCAAACAGATACAAAAAAGTATAAGTAGAGTGGCCATCACCCAAATGTGTACGTATCACCCAGACAACCAAGTGGTCGGGTTTAACCACAAAGCCTTCTTGTAATTGCTGAAGGGTACTTGCTTATAATTGCTGTAACCATTCTTCAAGTTGTTTCTTTAACTCACACTCAAGAGTAGAAATTTGAGAAGAAAAATGGTCGTGATAAGCCCCTTGCAGGTGTGATTTCACTGTCTCCCAAGCATATTGGGAGCTATTACATGGCAGAGGTGTGACACAGATAGAATTACATTGCCAATCACAATGTAAATTTTGATGGGTAATGAATGCTTGCTGCTGATCCCCCAGCCATTCAACGGCGGCTTCAAGAGCCTCCAGGCGAGACAGAATAGTTTTATCAATATTTACCTGTTCTTGAAATTCACGGGTTACATTATATACCACGTGGTTCACCACTGAGGCTGTGTGAATAGATTCTGTTGGAGAGACAGCTGCAGAAGCAGCAGTTGCTAATATGATAATAGCTGAGACTAAAAAGTTAATTAAAGTGGCCAGAAATCTTTTCTTCCAAATATGAGACAGTGCTTTTCTAAATAGCTGCTGGGTGGAATTTCCTTCCCAGCTCCAGGTTAAATTTACAGGCAGCCACAGTTCTGCATGCCATTTTAAGATCATGACGTAGGTTTATATTTAACTGTGTAACGTTTTGATAAGACAAGCAAGTAGCATACCAACTACTGGAAGAGACTTCAATACTATAAAAGGACTGATTCTGCTTTATGTTAGGAACACCTTGCCCAAACAAAAGTATATAGGGGTGCGTAGTACAAATCAGGACTGCGTCAGTAACATTATGCAAAGAGAGGGTATAGTTGCCACCGCTAGTAATGTATTCACCCTGTAAAAGAACTCATTCAAAAAGAAGGAAGTCCTAATCTCCAAATCTGGGTATGAGCAGGGCTTAAAGCTTGCTTCCCTTTTAGTTGTAATATTGGTCCTGAAAGCCCACACTCTGACGGGGTGATAGAACTATTGGAGGGACTCCCAAATCCAATAGTCCGATTTGCAGACATAAGATAAACATGGGGACCCCAATCAAGTAAGGTGCCATTATTAAACAGAGGCCCTTGATGCAGTGCAGGTTGTCTGCACGGAGACCACTGGACAGCCTCAAACTTATATCGCCAGTCCCTACTCGGATGGCATATAGGAAGATCAGGCACTTGTGTAGCTTCCTTAGAGACCTTAGTAAGATAGTAGTAACGGTAGAAATAAAGGTCAAGTTTGCAAGCTTGCCATTCCTTTTAGGCTGATAGTTAAGATACTCCTGAGGAACGAGAGTAACACAGTTATCATGTGCTATTGTGGAAAAACAAAGACAAAAACTAGACAATAAAATCAAGGAGTCATTAAGTTTAATCTATCCCAAATTTTCAGTTAAGGGGTATGACAGGGACATCTATTGACCTCCTGTCCAAGAAGTATCATTAGATAACAAAGGCGGGTCAGCATCTCACCATGTAATAAAATTAAAAACAGGGGGATTTAGAACATGACTCCAGTAAACATGTTCTTGAGCTGATCCCACTTGGCAAAGGACAAAAATTACCAACCACCCCAACATCCATGTCTGTCTTACTTTTTCAGAAGTTCCCCCGATTACCACCAGATACAAAAGAAACCGATCCTCTGCAGTTGCAGGGGCTTCCATGGCGGCAAGCCGGATAGTTGCCTGTCGGTCCAATTTCTTTAGCTGTCCCCAGGTAATGTCAGGTGCCTTCCGAGTCATCGTTGTCATTGTCAGTCGATTCTCCAACAACAGGTCCTATTCTTGAGAAAAGAGCCCCATATTGCCCCTTTTTTGTTGATTAAGTTATACTTTAAGAGTTTGATGAGTTTAATAATGGCCTGACGGGTTGAGTTATAAGGAATACCAGTTTTGTGTTGTATGTGACAAAGTTGCAATACATGTGCAAATCGAGCACGAAGATAGCAAGGTCTATTATCAGTTTTAATAGTTTGTGGAAGAACTAAAGTCATAATAGATTCAAAAACCTGAGCAATTGCATCTTCAGTTTTTTTCTCCAGTCCGGGGGGTAGCATGTATTAAGCCTGTATAAGTGTCCACGGTAACTGGGAAACATTTGAAACGTCCAAATGATGGATACTGAGTAACATCAGTTTGCCAAATAGCATTAGGCACCAGACCTCATGGGTTGGCACCAAGCCCTAAGGAAAAGGGGGAAAGAGAATGCATTAGCAATCAGGACAAGTTTTAATAATTATGCGAGCTTGAGCAAGTGTCAAATGAAACTGTTGTTTAAGACTGCAGGCGTTCTGATGAAAAAACAAAGCATGACCAGCTTGAGTTCACAAAAAGGCAGGAGAATCTGCGAACCACATCTGTGTTTGTACCACAGCATCAGCTCGAATGTTCCCTTCTGATAAGGGACTAGATAGCCCAGAATGAGAGTGAATATGTGTGATGTAAAGAGGGTGATGACGGGCACAGAGGAGCTCTTGCGCTGCAAGAAGCAAAGCTAGTAGGGGTTCATTAGTAATGCCCTTCACATGTGCATGATCTAAACGAGTAATAGTATACACCGCATAAGCGGAATCATTAACTATATTTATGTCTTGGTGAAGAAAAGTTTGTAAGGCCAATATTAGGGCACCTGACTCTGCCTGTTGAGTGCTTCTAAAATGTTCCTAGATTTTGTGCTGCCAGTTCTACATGGCATCTTGCCACACTATAGTTGCCTTTCCAGTTTTTCCTGAACCATCTGTAAAGACAGAAGTGGCGTGAAGCAAGGGCTCAGAGACAACAATAGATACGAATTTAACAGGCACAGTTTGTAAAAAGTTCAGGAGCTTAGAGGCTGGTCAATGAAAGCTGATGTTACCAATAAAGTCAATCATTGCTACTTGCCAATTAAGATCACAAGCTAGGAGAGTATGAAATTGTTTCTTGTTTAACAATAGGAAAAGAGTAGCAGGGTCATTTTGGCCATATGCCCTGTTAAGCCACAATTATAATATGTGGCCCCAGTTATCATTGCAGCAAAGGTCTGAGCCAGATGGGTTGAGTGCCTATATTCTGGCACACTTTAATAAACATGCTGATTTCAGTGGCAGTGGCTCGGACTGGAGTTATTGCTGCCTGACAATCCTTATTTGCATTTTCAAAAGCCAATTACAACATAAGAAGTTTGGCAGCTTTAGGATACGGTGCCTGTTTTTTATTGTAACGTATGTTTCTGTGGCACCCTGTTTAACTATCATAAACGAACCCTGGGACTGTCTTATGGGTATTTTTTATGCTTGTATTGTTAGCTGTGAGCATTGAGGAAATAGACGGCTATCTGCCTGAGCCTAAGCCTGAGCCTGGGCTGAAGCAAAAGGCCCTGTTTCCAATAGCATATCAAGTTGTATTGGGATATTATTATCCAAATTTTGTAAGGATTGCTGCATGGCTAAATCACTGTACTCACGCCACCACACAGTATATTCAGCAGCTGAAACCGAAAGTTTTACTAAAGTTTTCCAATCATATGGAGTCATAACCATTTCCCAAAGCCTCAATCATCCCCTGCGTAAAGGGTGAAGGTACACCGTTTTCAAGAATGCTTTTCTTTAACTCTTCAAAGGCAGTAAAAGGCAAATTCTCATGCCGTCTCCTGTTGTTTTGAACAATAACGGAATGCGCCAAAAAGCGCCTCAGTCTCCCTTCCGAAGTCCCTCTTGGAGGCATCTGTCTAACAAGGAAGTTCGACGAGGAGTCGGCATCGAGGACGCGGCCACCAATCACACAGATGTTCACTGACCGAGGTCTTATCCAAGAACCATCTCTTGGGCGTCCTCCAATCTCCTCCAGGGGGGTGGGAGGCGCTGTTGGCTGAACGGCGCCAACCGATGCAGGTCCCTTTAAGGGTGGAGGAAAGGAGGGCAATGGTTTTTCCATAGGGGAAGGAAAGGGCTCCGGTCCGTCCTCATCCTCACTAGCAAAAATCTCTTCCTTATTCCCCATAGAAGGGAATGAAGAGTGGGGAGGAGTCTCTCCCTGTTGTTTTGGTTTCTGTTTTTCCTTCTCCTTTAAATCTCCCGAATTCCTTTCAGGCGGAGAAGATGGGCGGTCTGACTCACCGCAATCCGGCAGATAAAGAGGATACAACGCAGAGCGCACCAGCGCTCAGGTGGTCAAAATAGTAACAGTAGTAAAATGACCTTGCTCATATCCTCTTTTCAGGCAGCGAACTACCTGCTCCCACAACTCTAATTCTAATGTTCCTTGATCAGGAAACCGAGGGCATTCCTGCCGAATTAAAAACATAAGCTTGTGCAGAGCTCCAGGCTCTACAGTGCACTGGATAGCCTTAAGTAGCTGTTAAAAAATACTTTCTGTTCTTTAGTCGTTTATTGACCCATGATAACCCAAACGCTGGTAGTTTACGCGTGGGTACCGTCCTCCTGATGGGAGTCAGGGCTGTCCCTTACCGAGATTCCCCGAAAATTGATGAGTTTTCCTACTTCACGCGTAACTTCAAGGCGACCACATTGGGGGCACCATTTACAAAGCTTATAGCTTGCAGTGAATGCCAAGAATGAGTTCTCAGACAATTCTAGCTGAGCGGGGAGGGAAACAGCTCTTCTGAGAAAGTGCCTCCCCAGGATCCGTCCGCTAAGTATTTATTGAAAGGGTTTGTTATACCACACGTATCCACTAGATGGCGTTCTGAGATCGGGTCGTGAGACACCTGCAGCCTTGTAAAAGCCCTCAGACCACATGCTCAGGAGGCTGTTTTCAGCGTTCCTTATTACACACTCCACTCCTTGTCCTGTTTTCAGGGTCAAGAACTTACATTCTTATGCACAAGGACTTACATTAACATACACACAGTGCCTCAGTATTTTTCCATGCCTCGACTTCAAATGCCATGTACATAAGCTTGAATATGTTGACGTGCACCCCCACAGAGTAATATCTCCCTAGGATATTACGAGTAATATCACAGAATGTACACACATTGTGACACCCACTGTGATATTATGATTAATATCTCCCTAGAATATTCTGAGTAATCTCACACGGTGTGCACACATGGTGTACATGCACTGTGATTTAGCAGAAATATCTCTCTAGGATATTACTACTATTATCACAAAGTGTACACCCATTGTGATATAAGAAGTAACATCTACCTAAAATATTACGAGTAATATGATAGGGTGTACACCCACTGTAATATTAAAAGTAATATCTCCGTAGGATATTAAAAGTAATATCATTGTGTGTACACCCAATGTGATACTGGCTGTAATGTCGTTGTAGGATGTTACAAGTAACATCACAGCATGTAAAACCACTAAGATGTTAGGAGTAATATCTCTCTAGGATATTTCGTGTAATATCAGACAGTGTACACCCACTGTGATATTAGGAGTAATATGATCCACGAATTTTAAGAGTTATATCACAGAATGTATGCACATGGTGTACACCAACTGTGATATTAGAAATAATATCTCTATAGGATATTACAAATAATATCCCGGGGTGTATGCACATGGGCTACACCCACTGTGATATTAGGAACAATATCTCCATAGGATACTATGTGTAATATCACAGGGAATACACACATGTTTTACACCCACTGTGATATTTGGAGTAATATCTCCCTAGTGTATTACAAATAATATCACAGGGTGTACACACATAATGTACATCCACTGCGATATTAGAAGTAATATATCTGTAGTATATTATGAGTAATATCACAGGATGTACACCCATTGTGATATTAGGAGTAATATCTCCCTACAATATTATGAGTAATATCACAGGGTATACACACATAATGTACACACACAGTGATATTAGGAGTAATATCTCTCTAGGATATTACAAGTAATATCACAAGGTGTACACACACTGTTATATTAGGAATAATATCTCCCTAGGATATTACGAGTAATATTACAGGTTGTACAAATATGATGTACACCCACTGTGATATTAGAAGCAATATCTCCCTAAAATATTATGAGTAATATCACAGGGTGTACACCCACAGTGATATTTAAAGTAATATCTCCCTAAAATATTATTAGTAATATCACAGGATGTATACACATAATGTACACCCCCTGTGATATCAGGAGTAATATCACCCTAGGATATTCTGAGTAATATCACAGGGTGTACACACATGGTGTACCTCCACTGTGATTTAGAACAAATATTTCCCTAGGATAATATGAGTAATATCACAGGGGGTACACCCACAGTGATATTAGGAGTAATATATTCCTAGGATATTAAGAGTAATATCACAGGGTGTGCACCCACTGTGATATTTGGAGTAATATCTCCCTAAAATATTATGAGTAATATCACAGGATGTACACACATGGTGTACACCCCCTGTAATATTAGGAGTAATATCTCCCTAGGATATTCTGAGTAATATCACAGGGTGTACAACATGTGTGTACACCCACTGTGATTTAGAAGAAACACTACCCTAGGAAATTACAAGTAATATCACAGGGTGTACACTCACTGTGATATTGAAAGTAATATTTCCTCAGGCTATTAAGAGTAATATCACAGTGTGTATACCCAATGTGGTATTAGCAGTAATATCTCCCTAAGATATTATGAGTAAATTCAAAGAGTGTAAAGCCACTGTAATATGAACAGTAACATCTATCTGAAACATTATGAGTAATATCACAGGGAGTACATACATGGTGTAAACCCACTGTGATATGAGGAGCAATATCTCTCTAGGATATTATGAGTAATATCACAGTGGGTGTACACAAATGCTGTACTCCCACTATGATATTAGAAGTGATATCTCCCTCAGATTTTAAGAGTAATATCACATGGCGTATGCACATAATGTACACCCACTGTGATATTCTGAGTAATATCTCTCTAAAATATCATGAGTAATGTTACAGGTTGTATACACATGGGATACAGCCACTGTGATATTAGGAGCAATACCTTCATAGGATATTACGTGTAATATCAAAGGGAAAACACACATGTTGCAAACCCACTATAATATTAGGAGTAATATCTCCCTAGAATATAATGAGTAATACCACAGAGTGTACACTGACTGTGATATCAGGAATACCATCTTTCTAGGATATTACGAGTAGTATCACAGGTTGTACACACGTGGTGTACCCCCACTGTGATATTAAAAGTAATATATCCCCAGGAAATTCCAAATAATATTATACAATGTACACCCACTTTGATAATAGTAGTAATATCTCCCTAGTGTATTGTGAGTAATATCACAGGGTTACACCTACTGTGATATTAGGAATATCTTCCTAGGATAGTAAGAGTAATATCACAGGGTGTACATCCACTGTGAAATTAGAAGTAATATCTCCCTAGGATATTACTAGAAATGCTGTGATATTACTAGTATTGCTTGTAATGCTCCCAATATCACAGGGGGTATACATTCCCTCTGTGATATTGTTCCTAATATCTTGGGGGGAGGGGCGGGAAAGGATATTATTACCAATATTGCAGGGGGTGTACACCCCCCTTGTGATATATTTCCCAGTTTCCAGGGGGAAAGATGATTGATATTACTCCCGATATCGCAGGAAGTACACACTCCCACTGTGACATTGTTCCTAACATCCGGGGACAGAGAGGATATTACTCCCAATATTGCAGGAGGTATACACCCCCTTTGGATATTGTTCATAATATCAAGGGGGAGAAGATATTATTACTCTCAATATCACAGGGAGTGTACACCACCACTGTAATATTGTTCCTAATATCCGGGGAGAGAGAGATGATAATATTACTCCCAATATGGCATTAAGTGTACACCCCCCCCCATGATATTGTTCCTAATATCGAGGGGAAGGAGGATGATGTTACTCCCAATATCGCAGGGAGTGTACACCCCCCTTGTGATATTGTTTCTAACATTTATGAGGGGAGAGGATGATATTACAACCTATATGGCAGGAACTGTACATCCCCCCTGTGATATTGTTCTTAATATCCGGAAGGAAAAGATGATATTACTTTCATTATTACAAGGGGTGTATGCTCCCAGCCGTGATATTGTTTCTAACATCCAGGGGGGAAAAGGATGATGTTAATAACAAATCACAAAAGTTGTACACACCCCTGTGATATTGCTTTTAATATCCAGGGAGGAAGGAAATGATATTACTCCAAATATTGCAGTGGGTGTACACCCCCCCGGGATGTTGTTCCTAATATCCTGGGAGGGAGAGTATGATATTACTCCCAATATCACAGGTGGTGTACATTCCCCCTGTGATACTGTTTCTAATATCCAGAAAGAAAGGGGATGAAATTACTCCCAATATCTCAAGGGCTGTACACACCCCTATGATATTGTTTATAATATCCAAGGGGAAAGAGAATAATATTACTCCCAAAATGGCAGGGTGTGGACAGCCCCTCCTATGATATTTTTCTAATATCCAAGTGGGAGTAGATAAAATTTCTCCCAATATCGTAGGAGGTGTACACCCCCACTGTGATGTTTTTTCCTAATATCCAGCGTGGGAGAGGACGATATTACACTCAACATTGCAGGGGGTGCAAACTCTCTCTGTGATATTGTTCCCAATATTCACGGAGGGGGAGAATATGATAGTACTCTCAATATCACAGGTGGCGTACAGCCCCTAGGTAATATTGGTCCTAATATCCGAGGTAGAGGGGAGAGGATGATATTACTCCCAATATCATAGGGTTTGTACACCACCCTGTGATATTGTTCCTAATGCCACGAGGGGGAGACGATGATATTACTCCAAATATCGCAGAGGGTGTACATTCCCCCTGTGATATTGTTCCTAATATGCAGAAAGGGAGGAGGATATTACTCCCAATATCACAGAAGGTGTACACCTGGCCTGTGATATTGTTCCGAATATCAAGGGCATAAGATGATAATATTACTCCCAATATCTCTGGGGGTTTATGCCCTGCCCCCCATAATATTGTTCCAAATATCCAAAGGAGAGATGATGATATTGCTCTCAATATCGCAGAGGGGTGTGCACCACCCCTGTGATATTTTTCCTAATATCCACGAAAGAAGAGGATAATATTCCCAGTATCGCAGGAGCTGAACACCCCCCTGTAATATTGCTCTTAATATCCAAGGAGGGAGAGTATTATATTATCTCCAGTGTTGCAGGGGGTGTACATTTCCCCTTTGATTTTTTTTTAATATCCACGGGGAAGAAAATGATATTACTCTCAATATCACAGGGGGTATACACTCCCCCTGAGATATTGTTTTTAATATCGAGTGGGAAGGAAAATTACGTTACTCCCAATATCGCAGGGGGTGTACACCCTCTGGCAATATTGTTCCAAATATCCAAGGGGGGAGAAAATGGTTACTCCCAACATCGCAGAGGGTTACAGCCCCCCTGTAATGTAGTTTTAAATATCCAGGAAAGGAGAGGATGATTTTACTTCCAATATCACAGGGAGTGTACACCCCTGCTGAGATATTGTTCGTAACACCTAGAAGACAAAAAGGATGATATTAACCACAACATAGCATGAGGGGTACACACTCCTTGTGATATTGTTTCTAAATCCAGGGAGGGAGAGGATATTACTCCCAATATCGCAGGAGGTGTACACTCTCCCTGTGATATTGTTCCTAATATCCAAAAAGGATGGGGATGATATTACTTTGAATATTGCAGGGGGTGAACACCACCCTTGTGATATTGTTCCTAATATCCAGGGAGGGAGACTATGATATTACCCCCAATATCGCAGTGGGTGTACATTCCCCTGTGGTATTATTCCTAACATCTAATATCTAGGGAAAGAGAGGACGATATTACTCTGAATATCGCAGGGCGTGTACATCCCCCATGATATTGTTCCTAATATCCAGGGAGGGAGATGATTATATTACTCTCAATATGGCATGGGGCTGTACACTCCCCCTGTAATATTGTTCCTAATATTCAGGGGGAAAGATGATGACATTAGTGTACACCACCTCTGTGATATTTTTTCTAATATTCAGGGGCGGGGGAGGATGATGTTACTCCCAATATCGCAGGGGGTGTACACCACCCATGTAATATTGCTTCTAATATTTAAGGCAGGAAGTATTCACATGCCTTGTGATACTGTTCTTAATATCCGGTGGGGAAATGATGATATTACTCCCATTATTGCAGGGATGTACCTTCCCTGTGGTATTGTTTCTAATATCCAGTGGGAAACAGGATAATCTTACTCCCAATATCACAGAAGTTGTACTCCACTCTGTGATATTGTTCCTAATATCCAGGGAGAAAGGAAATGATATTACTCCAAATATCGCAGGGGTGTAAACCGCCCTTATGATATTGCTCCTAATATCCGGGGGGGAGACAATAATGTTACAGTAAATATCGCAGGTGTTGTACACACCCCCTGTGATATTGCTCCTAATATCCAGAAAGGGATAGCACAATATTACTCCAAATATCGCTGGGGGTATACACTTCCCCTCTTGATATTGTTCCTAATATCCAGAGGGGGATAAAATGATATTACTCCCAATATCGCAGGAAGTATACACTCCCTCTGTGATGTTGTTCCTAATATTCAGGTGGGGGAGAGGACGATATTACTACCAATATCGCAGGGCGTGTACACCCCCCTTGTGATATTGTTCCCAATATCTAGGGAAGGAGATGACAATATTACTCCCAATATGGCAGGGGGTGTACACTCCCACTGTGACATTGTTCCTAATATCCAGGAGGAGAGAGGATTATATTACTTCCAATATGGCAGGAGGTGTACACCCCCCGCCCCGTGATGTTGTTTATAATATCAAGGGGGTGAGAGAATATTATTACTCCTAACATTGCAGAGGGGTGTACACCACCCCTGGAATATTGTTCCTAATATCCAAAGAAAGATGATGATATTACTCCCAATATCGTAGTAAGTGTACACCAACCCTGCCATATTGTTCCTAATATCCAGGAAGAACAGGATGATGTTACTCCCAATATCGAAGGGAGTGTACACAGCCCTTGTGATATTTTTCTAATATTTAGGAAGGGAGACGATGATATTACTCCCAATATCGCAGTAAGTGTACACCAACCCTGTCATATTGTTCCTAATATCCAAGGGGGAGAAGATTGATATTACTCCCATTATTGCAGTGTACTCCCCCTTATGATATTGTTCATAATATCCATGAAAAAAGAGGATAATATTACTCCCAATATCGCAGGGGATGAACACCCCCCTGTGATATTGTTCCTAATATCCAGGGAGGGAGAGTATGATATCACTCCCAATATCGCAAGGGATGTATATTTCCCTTTTGATATTGTTCCTAATACCAACGGAGATAGAGGATATTATTCCCAATATCGCAAAGTGTACATCCCCCTTGTGATATTGTTTTTAATATCCAGGAAGGAGGAGAATGATACTGCTCACAATATTGCAGGGGGTGAGCAACCTCCTTGGATACTGCTCCTATTATCCAAGGTGGAGAGAATGATATTACTCCCAATATCACTGAGGGTGTACAGTCCCTCTGTAATATAGTTCCAAATATCCAGGGAAGGAGAGAATGATACTACTCCCAATATTGCAGGGTGTGTACACCCCTGCTACCATATTATTCATAATATCCAGGAAAAAAGAAAACGATATGGCTCCCTTTATAGCATGAAATGTACATACGCCCTGTGATATTATTTATAATATCCAGAGAGGAAGAGGATGATATTACTCCCAATATCACAGAAGGTGTACACCCTCCCTGTGATATTGTTCCTAATATCCAGGAAGGGAGGAGATGATATTATTACTCCCAATATTGCAGGGGTGTACAATACCCCAGTGATATTGTTCCTAATATCCATGAAAAGAGAGTATGATATTATTCCCAATAAGGCAGGGGTTGTCACCCACCCTGTGATATTGTTTCTAATATCCAGAAAGAAAGACTATGATATTACTCCCAATATCGCAGAGGGTGTACATTACCCCTGTGATATTATTCCTAATAATGAGAGGAATACTTTCATTATCGCAGGGCATGCACAGCCCCACGCTGTGATATTGTTTCTAATATTCAGAGGAGGAGAGGATGACATTACTCCCAATATCACAGGGGCTGTACACTCACCCTGTGATATTGTTCCTAATATCCAGGGAGGGAGACTATGATATTACCCCCAGTAACACAGGGAGTGTACATTCCCCCTTTGATATTAGTCCTAATATTCAGGGAAAGAGAGGATGATATTACTCCGAATATCACAGGGCGTGTACACCCCCCCGCATGATATTTTTTCTAATATCCAGGGGAGGAGAAGATGTTATTACTCCCATTATTGCAAGTGAAGGACACACCCGTGTGATATTGTTTCTAATATTTAGGGGGGGAAATGATATTATTACTCGTCCTATTGCATTGTATGTACACAACTCTGTGATCTTGTTTTTAATATCCAGGGGAAGAGAGAATATTACTCTGAATATCGCAAAAAGTGTACACCCCCTGTGATAGTTTGTAATATCGAGGGAGAAGATGATATTACTCTTAACAAAGTAAACACATAGTGTATTCACTCCCCTGTGATATGATTCGTAATATCCAGGGAGGAGAGGAAGGTGATACTACTCCCCATACCGCGGGGTGTGTACACCCCTCTGTGTGGTTCCCAGTAACCAGGGGCGGGGGGAGGAGGGTGATATAACTCCCCATGTCGCGGGGGATGTTCACTCCCCTGTGACACTGTTCATAATATACAGAGAGGGAGAGGAGGGTGATATTACTCCCCATATCGTGTTCACCCCCCACACTGTGATTTGGTTCCTAATATCCAGGAGGGGAGAGCAGGATGATATTACTCCCCATATCGCAGAGGGTGTACACCCGCCTGCCATATTGGGAGTGATATCGTCCTCTCTTCCCCTGGATACTACGCGCAACATCTAAGGGGTGTGTACATTCTCCACGATATTGGGAGTAATTTCATCCTCTCTCCCACCAGGTGTTGTGAACAATGTCACAGTCGGGTGTACATTCCCTGCAATATCAGGATTAATATCATCCTCTCGCTTCTTGGCTATAGTGAACAATATCACAAGGGGGTGTACATTCCTCAATATTGGGAGTAATATCTTCCTCCTGCAACCTGTATATTATGAACAATATCACAGAGGGATGTATAGCCCCTAAGATATTGGGAGTAATATCATCATCTCGCCTCCTGGACATTACGAACAATAACACAAGGGTACGTACGTCTTCTTCGATATTAAGAGTAGTATCCACCTTTCCCCTGCTGGATATTGTGAAAAATATTTCCAGGAGTATACACTCCATGCGATATTGGAAGTAATATTACCTCTCTCCTTCTGGATATTATGAACAATAGCACAAGGTGGTGTACGCACAGGGTGTTTATGACATTAGGAGTGACATCATCTCCTCCCCGCCTTGGTTATTAGGAACAATATCACAGGGGGTAGTACCCCCCTGTGATATTGGGAGTAATATCATTCTCCCCCTGGTATATTATGAACAATATCAAAGGGGAGATTAGGCCCTCCCACAATATTTTGGATAATGTTATCTTCTCATCCCCTGGGTATTACGAATATCACAAGGGTGTGTGCACCCCCTGCGATATTGAGAGTAATAACATTTTCTCGCCCCCTGGATATTGTGACCAATATCGCAGGCAGGTGTGCACCCTTTGCAATATTGGGCATAATATCCTCTCGACCCCTGGAAATTGCGAACAATATTGCAGAAAGGTGTGCACCCCTGCGATATTGGAAGCACTATCTCGACCCCTGGATATTGCAAACAATATCACATGGGTGTGTGCAGCCCCTGAGATATTGGGAGTAATATCATCCTCTCGCCCACTGGATATGGTGAACAATATCACAGGAGGGTGTGCACCACCTACGATATCAAAGGTAATATCCTCTCACCTCCTTAATATTGCGAACATTATTACAGGGGGGCCTGTGATGTTAAAGTAATATCATCCTCTCGCTCCTGGATATTATGAACAACATCACAGGTAGTGTGCACCCCCTGAGATATTGGGAGTAATATCAACCTCTCACTCCCTGAATATTATGAAAACTATCACAGGTGTTTGTGCACTTCCTGCGATATTGGAAGTAATATTATCCTCTTGCCCCCTGGATATTGAGAACAATATTACAGGGGGTGTGCCCCCCTGCGGTATTGGGAGTAATGTCATCCTCTTGCCCCCAGGATATTGCGAATATCACAGGTTGGTGTACACACTTTGCGATATCAGGAGTAATATCATCCTCTCACTCCCTGGGTATTGCGATCAATATTACAGTGGGGTGTACACCCCCTGTGATATTAGGAGTAATACCATCCTTTCGCCTCCTGGATATTGTGAACAATAACACAGGGGAGTGTGCACTCTCTGCAATATAGGAAGTAATATCATCCTCTTGCAATCTGGATATTGCAAACGATATTAAAGAAAAGTGTGTACACCCTGCAATATTGTGAATAATATTACATGGTGTACACACATTGGGTGCACCTACTGTGCTATTAGGAGTAATATCTATCTTCCTAGGATATTATGAATAATATCCCTCGGTATACACCCACTGTGCTATTAGGAGTAACATCACCCTAGGATATTACTAATAATATCACAGGGTGTGCAAATATAGTGTACACCCACGGTGGTATTAGGATTAGTATCTCCCTAGGATATCTGAAATAATATCACAGGGTTTACACCCACTGTGATATTAGGAGTAATATCTCAGAAGGATATGAAAAATAATATCACAGGGTGTACACACATTGTGATATTAGGAATAATATCGTTCTAGGGTATTATGAATAATAGCACGGGGGTACACCCACTGTGATATTAGGACTAATATAGCCCTAGGATATTACAAATAATATCACCGTGTGTAAACCACTGCAATATTAGGAGTAATATCTTCCTAGAATATTACAAATAACATAATAGGGTGTACACCCCTGTGATATTAAAAGTAATATCTCCCTAAAATATTAAGAATAATATCAGAAGGTGTGCACCCTCTGTGATATTAATAGTAATATCTTTCTTGACATTATGAATAATATCACAGGGTGTGCACCCACAGTGATACTAGCATTAATATCTCTCTAGGATATTACAAATAACATTACAGGATGTGCACCCTCTGTAATATTAGATGTAATATCTCCCTAGGATATTACGAATAATATTACAGTGGGTGTACACACATGGTGTGCACCCACTGTGATATTAGGAGTAATATCTCCCTAGGATATTACAAATAATTAGGAGCAATGTCTCTCTAAACTATGACAAATAATATCACAGGGTGTACACACACAGTATGCACTCACTGTGATATTAGGAATAATATCTCCCTACGATATTATGAATAATATCACAGGGTGTACACACGTTGTGTGAACTCACTCTGATATTAAAAGAAATATCTCCCTAGGACATTACCAATAACATCACAGGTTGTACTCACATGGTGTGCACCCACTGTTATATTAGGAGTAATATCTCCCTAGGATATTACGAATAATGTCACAAGATGTACACATAGGGTGTGCACCAACTGTGATATTAGAAGTAATATCTTCCTAGTATATTAGGAATAATATCACAGGGTGTGCACCCACTATGATATTAGGAGTAATATCTCCCTAGGATGTTACAAATAATATCACATGGTGTGCACCCACTGTGATATTAGTTGTAATATCTCCCTAGGGTATTACAAATAATACCACAGTGTGTGCACCCACTGTGGTGTTAGGAGTAATATCTCCCTAGGATATTACAACTAATATCACATGGTGTGCACCCACTCTGATATTAGGTGTAATTTCTCCCTAGGATATTACAAATAATATCACACAGTGTGCACCCACTGTAATATTAGGAGGAATATCTTCCTAAGATATTACAAATAATACCACAGGGTGCGCACCCACTGTGATATTAGGAGTAATATCTCCCTTAGATATTACAAATAGTGTCACAGGGTGTGCACCCTCTGTGATATTAGAAGTAATATCTTTCTAGGATATTAAGAATAATATCAAGGTGTGCATGCACTCTGATACTAGAAGTAATATCTTTTTAAGATATTACAAGTAGTATCACATAGTGTGCACCCACTGAGATGTTAGGAGTAATATCTCCCTAGGGTATAACAAATAATATCACAGGGTATGCACCCACTGTGATATTAGGAGTAATATCTCTCTAGGACGTTACGAATGGCATCACAGGTTGTTCACCCACTGGGATATTAGGGGTAATCTCTTTCTATCATATTATGAATAATATGCACCAACTGTGATAACAAGAATAATATCTTCCCATGATATTATTCCTAATATCACAGAGTGTGCACCCACTGTGATATCTGGAGTAATATCACCCCAGGATATTATGAATAACATCACAGTGGGTGCATACTCAGTGATATTACTCTTTATATCTTATGAAGATATTTCTTTTACTATCACAGTGGGCACACGCCCTGTGATATTAGGAGTAATATTTTTCTAGGATATTACAAATATTATCACAGGGTGTGGGCCCACTGGGATATTAAGAGTAATATCTCCCTAGGATATTATCAATAATATTACAGGCTGTGCACCTACTGTGATGTTAGGAGTAATATTGCCCTAGGATATTTTGAATAATATCACAGGGTGTACACTCACCGTTACATTATGAGCAGTATCTCCCTAGAATATTACAAATAATATCACAGAGTGTACACCCACTGTGTTATTAGGAGTATTATTTCCCTAGAATATTGCCAATAATATCACAGGGTATACACACATGGTGTATACCTATTGTGTTCTTTGGAGTAATATCTCCCTAGCATATTAGGAATAATAACACAGGATGTACATCCACTACGGTATTAAGAGTAAAATCTCCCTCGAATATTGTGAATAATATCAAAGGGTGCACACAAAGGGTGTACACCCACTGTGATATTAGGAGTAATATCTCTATTCCTAAGATATTATGAATAATATCAAAAGATCTCCACCCAATGAGATATTAGGAATAATATCTATCTCCCTAGGATATTACAAATAATGTCACATGGTGTACAGCCACTGTGATATTGGTATAATATCTCCCTAGGATATTATTCATAATATCACACGGGTGTACACCAACTGTGATATTAAGAGCACTGACTTCCTCAGATATCATGAATAATATATCAGGATGTACATCCACTGTGATATTAGGAGTTATATCTCCCTAGGATATTACAAATAATATCACAAGGTGTATACACATTATGATATTAGGAGTAATATCTTCCTAAGATATGAATAATATCACAAGGTGTACACCCACTGTGATGTTATGAATAATATCTCCCTAGTATATTATGAATAATATCACAGGGTGTACATCTTTCTAGGATATTACGAATAATATCACAGAGTGTGCACCCACTGGGTGTGTTCTTCATCCACAGATTCAACCAACTGTGAATTGAAAATATTCAGAAAAAAATGACGAAAGTAACAATACAACACTTTAAAATAATACAGGCTGGGCATAGCGGATCACACTTGTAATCCCAGCACTTTGGGTGGCTGAAGCAGGAGGATTACTCGAGGCCAGGAGTTTGAGGCCAGCCTCAAAAGGCTGCAATGAGGTATGCTCATCCCACTACACTCCAGCCTTGGCAACAGAGTAAAACACTGTCGCTTAAAAAGCAAACAAATAAAACAATACAAATAAACAATACAGCATAACAACTATTTATATAGTCGTTACATTGCATTAGGTATGATAAATAATCTAGCAGTTGGGCGCAGTGGCTTACACTTATAATCCCAGCATTTGGGAGGTCAAGGCAGGCAGATTGCCTGAGGTAAGGAGTTCGAGACCAGCCTGGCCAACATGGCGAAACCTCGTCTCTACTAAAAATACAAAAAAAAGTTAGCCAGGAGTGGTGGTGCTCACCTGTAATCCCAGCTACTCAGGAGGCCGAGGCACAAGAATCACTTGAACTTGGGAGGTGGAGGTTTCAGTGGGCCAAGACTGCATCAGTGCACTCCAGCCTGGGTGACAGAGCAAGACTCCATCTCAAAAAAAAAAAAAGGTTTACAGGAGGATGTGTGTAAGTTATATGCAAATACTATACCATTTTATATCTATTAATTTACTTATTTGAGATGAGACTTCACTCTGTCACCCAGGCTGCAATGCAGTGGTGCAGTTGGCTCGCTGCAACCTCCGCCTCCTGGGCTCAAGCAATCCTCCCACCTCAGCCTCCCAAGTAGCTGAGACTACTTGCTTGCACCACTATGCCCAGCTAATTTTTTTTTAATTTTGTGTAGAGATGAGGGTCTCCCTATGTTGCCCAGGTTGGTCTTAACTCCTGGGCTCAAGCAATCCTCCCACTTCGGCCTCCCAAAATTCTGGGATTACAGGCATGAGCCACTGCTCCTAGCCACTACACCATTTTATATCAGAAACTTGAGCATCCATGGAGTACTCGGGGGTCCTGGAACCAATCTTCCATGGGCACCAAGCGAGGACTGTATATGAGGTCTTGGTACTAAGTGAACAGCCCACATCACCCTCACAGAAGCCAAATAAGACAGCTGGAGGTTGAATTTGGCCTGGGCTGACACCCTGTGAGGCACACCCTGCGCAAAGCTTCCCAGGACTTTCCCTCAAAGAGAAAGAGCAACCTTTGAAGGAGGCCCACACACTCTTCCCGTATTCTCAAACGCATCTCACTTTTTCTCCAAAACTGTATTTGGGTCAGGTATGGTGGCTCATGCCGGTAATCCCAGCACTTTGAGAGGCTGAAACAGACAGATCACTTGAGACCAGGAGTTCGAGACCTGCCTGGCCAACATGGTGAAACTGCCTCTCTACTAAAAATACAAAAACTAGCCAGGCATGGTGATGGGTGCCTGTAATCCCAGCTACTTGGGAGGCTGAGGCAGGAGAATCACGAAGCTGGGAGGCAGAGGTTGTGGTGAGCCGAGATCATGCCACTGCACTCCAGCCTAGGTGACAGTGAGACCCTGTCTCAAAAAATATATAAATAAATAAAATAAAAGTTTGAGATTAGCCTAGGCAACATAGCAAGGCTCCATCTGTACAAAACTAAAAAATAAAAATAAACTGTATTCATATTTGCATAGCATGCATTACTACCACACGCGCTAAGATTATGGATTGGGGGTTTCCCGTCATCTCCACCCCTATGAAACTAGATTTTCTTCCTATGAGAGAGAAGAGGTTATGGAGAGAAAATAGTTTGATCCCTTTGGGGAGCGTTGAAGATGCTTCCAGTAATTGTTTTGGAATTGAAAGGGGGCCGTGGGTGAGTGACTTTTAAGAGTAATGCTAAGTTGATTCATCGAGAACTGCCAGGCAAATGGCAGCTAACAGAGGGGCTCCAGAGGGAACTGTTTCTGGAGCCAGGGGAGGTGCAGACCGAAGGTCAAGAAAGAGGCCAGCACCAAGCTTTTGATCAGAGGGAAGGAAGTCTGCATTGGAGGCCCCGAGGAAACAGAGAGCCTGAGAACCGTACCTGTGTTCTGAGACCATTTCAGCTGAGCTCTGCAGAGGCTCTGAAAACTGTTCCAGGCAACAGAGCTCATCACAAGGGGCAGAGCTCACTCTCTTAAAAAGAAAGACTGGGCCAGGCAAGGTGACTCACGCCTATAATCCCAGCACTTTGAGAGGCTGAGACGGGAAGATCACTTGAGTTCATGACCAGCCTGGGCAACATAGTAAGACCCCCTCTCTGCAAAAGATTTAAAAATTATCTGAGCATAGTAGTATACACCTGTGATCCTACTTACTTGGGAGGCTGAGGAGGGAGGATCCTTTGAGCCCAGGAGTTTGAGGCTGCAGTGAGCTATGCTCATGCCACTGCACTCCAGCCTGGGCAACAGAGTGAGACCCAGCCACAAAAAAAAAAAAAAAAAGAAAGAAAGAAAGAAAGAAAGAAAAGAAAAGAAATTAAAAGAGAGACTGAAGGAGAATAGCAATCCTCAATAGATGACCTAGGAGACCATTTCCAGGAGACGGAATAAGATCCAAGGCACAGCTAAGGGGCTGAAAGGAAGGAGGCAGGACGTGTTAAGGTTTTGAAGCCCCATTATGGGTGGGACACTGTGCAACGTGCTTCCACAGGTTATTTTATTGAAAACCCTGACACTAGCCCACTGGGTTGGTATTGTCATTTCCATTTGGCAGGTGGAGAAACTAATGTTTGGCTTCAGTCACTTGCCTGCATTGCACAGCTGGTAGCGGTGAGAGGACTGTGACCCAGGTTTGTCTGATGTTTGAGGAGCAGCCCAACATTTGCTAAATGGAACAGGACTTGTGGAACACCTTGGAGTTATGGTTCTTGATCTTATTTTCAGTCACAGACCTCTTTGAGGGCGGGAGTCTTAAACCTAGGGAACCTATTGGGGGGCTTTTGGGGGCTCGTGAACCTCCTGAAACCATCCACAAAATTCACCTTTTGTGTGCATTTTTCTGAAGAGAAAATCCAGAACTTTCTATCAATTCTCTAAGGGTCTCTGTCAAAAGGTTTTAGCCATTATTTTAAGAAGTCCACAACCTTTACAGTAGCAGGAAGAGGAAAGGACCCAAAAAACTTTAGACTGGCCGGGCTTGGTGGCTCTTGCCTATAATCTCAGCACTTTGGGAAGCCGAGGTGGGTGGATCATAAGGTCAGGAGTTTGAGACCAGCCTGGCCAATGTGGCGAAACCGTGTCTATACTAAAAATACAAAAATTAGCTGGGCATGGTGGCATGAGCCTATAATCCCAGCTACTCTGGAGGTTGAGGCAGGAGAATCACTCGAACTCAGGAGGTGGAGGTTGCAGTGACCCGAGATTGCGCCACTGCACTCCAGCAAAACTCCGTCTCAAAAAAAAAAGATGATGCAAAAGAGAAATGAGAAACAGGTGCCAGGTAAGGCGACAGGGTCTCTGAGGACATCACATATCCACATGGGATCAGTGTCCCCACCAACATCTGTGGCCACCCAGCATCATTTTTATTTTTTGAGACAGGGTCACCCTGTTACCTAGGCTGGAGTGCAGTGGTGCCATATTGGCTCATTGCAACCTCTACTTCCTGGGCTCAAGCAATCCTCCTGCCTCAGCCTCCCAAGTAGCTGGGACTAAAGGCACAGAACACCATGCCTAGCTACTTTTGTTTTTTATTTTGTGTAGAGATGGGATCTTGCTATGTTGCCCAGGCTGGCCTCAAACTCCTGGACTCAAGCAATCTTCCTGCCTCGGCCTCCCCAAGTGTTGGAGTTACAATCATGAACCACTGTTCCTGGTCACACAGCATCTTTTGAAGGTGCTATGTCCTGGGAATTTCTCATTCATGTTGTGAGTCCACTTCCCTTTCCCAGGGTTCCATAACAAAGATCTGTGACATGAGCTCTGCCAATCGGATGCTCTTTTATTGGACTGGGGCTCAGGCAGTTCTGACCCAGGAAGGGAAATTTGCTTTGTCTGGGGTGGAGGCAGCAAAGATGTTGATGAGGCTCCAGCAGTGGCTACTTTGTGAGTCTGCGGCCCAGAAGAGGCAGTGGTGCTAACGGTGGAGTCCGGTGCCCAGTGGCCCTGGCAGGTGTGTCCTCACAGGCCAGGCTTGCAGTGTGGTTTGGACATTGTTTCTGGAAGCTGAGCCTCAAGCTGAGTCCTTCTGCCTTCCCAGCGAAGCTTCCCATTAGCCTCGTCAAAAATTCCTTTCCTGCTTTATAAGCCCAACTCAGTGTCTGTTGCTTGTAATTAAGACTGCTAAATGAGGCCCGGTGTGGTGGCTCACACCCATAATCCTAGCACTTTGGGAGGCCGAGGCAGGTGGACCACCTGAGGTCAGGAGTTTGAGACCAGACTGGCCAACATGGCGAAACCCCGTCTCTACTAAAAATACAGAAATTAACCAAGTATGGTGGCACGTGCCTGTAATCCCAGATACTACTCAGGAGGCTGAGGCAGGAGAGTTGCTTGAACCTGGGAGGCAGAAGTTGCAGTGAACCGAGATTGCGCCACTTCACTCCAGCCTGGGTGAAAGAGCGAAACTCTGTCTCGAACAACAACAACAACAACAAAAGACTGCTAAATGGCATATCCACATTTGAATGTGGGGAAGAAATGAAAATTACAGAGTATGAGGCAGAGGTTCACAAGCATGAACATTAACACCCCTATATAAGAGATTGAGGCCAGGCATGGTGGCTCACACCTCTAATCCTAGCACATGGGAGATGGAGGCAGATGGATCACTTGAGCCCAAGAGTCCGAGACCAGCCTGGGCAACATAGTGAGATCCTATCTCTACAAACATTTGAAAAATTAGCTGGGCCTGGTGGCACATGCCAGTAGTCCCAGTGACTCAGGAGGCTAAGGTGGGAGGATTGCTTGCACCTGGGAGGTGGGGGTTGCAGTGAACAGAGATTGCACCACTGCACTCCAGCCTGGGCAACAGAGGCAGACTCTGTCCAAAAAAAAAAAAAAAAAAGATTGAGACCAGCTGTAGAGGCAGGAGGATTGCTTGAGGCCAGGATTTTGAGACCAGCCTGGGGTCTTTTGTAGAGACCCCAATCTCTACAAAAAACACTAAAAATTAGCTAGGTGTGGTGGCTTATGCCTGTATGTCCCAGCTACTTAGGAGGCTGAAGTGGGAGGCTTATTCGAGCCCAGGAGGTTGAGGCTGCAGTGAGCTCGTAATTGTGCCACTACACTCCAGCCTGGGTGACATAACGAGAAAGAAAGAAAAGAAAAGCTTAGAAGGAGTAAATGGAGTAGATTAGAATATTACAAAGCAGACACAAAGAAAAAAGTAAAAGTGTAAGACAGTCCAAGGATTAGTTTTTAATTAATGGTTTAAAGGGAACGGAATGTTTTTAAAAAAATGAAGTAGAAAAATTATTTGGTGAGTAGTTTGAAAATTATCACTAGAAAAACAGTAAAATTATAGGTGCAGTGGCTCACACCTATAATTCTAGCACTTTGGGAGGACAAGGTGGACGGATCACTAGAGCCCAGGAGTCTAAGACCAGCCCAGGCACCATGGTGCAACCCCTACTCTACAAAACATACAAAAATTAGCCAGGCGTGGTGGCATGTGCCTGTAGTCCCGGCTACCTAGAAGGCTGAGGTGAGAGGATCACCTGAGCCTGGGACGTCAAGGCTGCAGTGAGCTGTGATCGTGCCACTGCACTCCAGCCTGGGTGACAGAGTGAGACTGTCTCAAAAACAAAAAAACAAACAAAAAGAAAAACAGTAAAAGTCATTGTTGCATCCTCTAGCTGTTTTTCATTAGATTATGTATAACTTCAGGCAATAATGTATATGGTCCCGCAAAAAACAAATGCATAGTGGACATAGTTTTAAAGTGCTTCCACCTTTATCACTCTCTGAATTTAACAACAGTCTCAATGCTGATATAGTCTGAAACAGCCTCACAATTGCCACTGAAAGCAGAGTGGCTAGAAATGATGAAAGAGGAACTATTTTATGACTTTGCATTCTGCTTTAGTCGTATTCAAAAGAAAAGCAGGCATAGGGATTTCTATTAAAATTCCTACCCAGGTGGAAGTAAAATTTTCAGAAACCAGAAGAGGCAACTTACAAAAAAAGCACCTTGAAGAATGTTTAGCAAATGTCAGAATGGATCACTTCATTACAGGAAGGAAAGTCAATGATAGGTGTGTTATATTTTTAAAAATCACAAGAAATATAATCATTGGTAATTAAGGACACGATGAGAACTGCATAATTTAAATGGTTGTTATAAGGCTGGGAGCAGTGGTTCACACCTGTAATCCCAGCACTTTGGGAGGCCAAGGGGGGAGGATCACATAAGGTCACGAGTTCGAGGCCAGCCTGGCTAACATGGTGAAACCCTATCTCTACTAAAAATACAAAAATTAGCCGGGTGTGATGGCATACACCTGTGGTCTCAACTGCTGAGGAGGCTGAGGCAGAAGAATTGCTTGAACCTGGGAGGCAGAGGTTGCAGTGAGCCGAGATTACGCCACTGCACTCCAACCTGGGCCACAGAGCGAGACTCCATATAAATAAATAAATAAATAAATAAATAAATAAATAAATAAATAAATAAA
>NW_022325330.1:0-25381 GCF_002776525.5 Piliocolobus tephrosceles | reverse complement strand
TTTATTTATTTATTTATTTATTTATTTATTTATTTATTTATTTATTTATATGGAGTCTCGCTCTGTGGCCCAGGTTGGAGTGCAGTGGCGTAATCTCGGCTCACTGCAACCTCTGCCTCCCAGGTTCAAGCAATTCTTCTGCCTCAGCCTCCTCAGCAGTTGAGACCACAGGTGTATGCCATCACACCCGGCTAATTTTTGTATTTTTAGTAGAGATAGGGTTTCACCATGTTAGCCAGGCTGGCCTCGAACTCGTGACCTTATGTGATCCTCCCCCCTTGGCCTCCCAAAGTGCTGGGATTACAGGTGTGAACCACTGCTCCCAGCCTTATAACAACCATTTAAATTATGCAGTTCTCATCGTGTCCTTAATTACCAATGATTATATTTCTTGTGATTTTTAAAAATATAACACACCTATCATTGACTTTCCTTCCTGTAATGAAGTGATCCATTCTGACATTTGCTAAACATTCTTCAAGGTGCTTTTTTTGTAAGTTGCCTCTTCTGGTTTCTGAAAATTTTACTTCCACCTGGGTAGGAATTTTAATAGAAATCCCTATGCCTGCTTTTCTTTTGAATACGACTAAAGCAGAATGCAAAGTCATAAAATAGTTCCTCTTTCATCATTTCTAGCCACTCTGCTTTCAGTGGCAATTGTGAGGCTGTTTCAGACTATATCAGCATTGAGACTGTTGTTAAATTCAGAGAGTGATAAAGGTGGAAGCACTTTAAAACTATGTCCACTATGCATTTGTTTTTTGCGGGACCATATACATTATTGCCTGAAGTTATACATAATCTAATGAAAAACAGCTAGAGGATGCAACAATGACTTTTACTGTTTTTCTTTTTGTTTGTTTTTTTGTTTTTGAGACAGTCTCACTCTGTCACCCAGGCTGGAGTGCAGTGGCACGATCACAGCTCACTGCAGCCTTGACGTCCCAGGCTCAGGTGATCCTCTCACCTCAGCCTTCTAGGTAGCCGGGACTACAGGCACATGCCACCACGCCTGGCTAATTTTTGTATGTTTTGTAGAGTAGGGGTTGCACCATGGTGCCTGGGCTGGTCTTAGACTCCTGGGCTCTAGTGATCCGTCCACCTTGTCCTCCCAAAGTGCTAGAATTATAGGTGTGAGCCACTGCACCTATAATTTTACTGTTTTTCTAGTGATAATTTTCAAACTACTCACCAAATAATTTTTCTACTTCATTTTTTTAAAAACATTCCGTTCCCTTTAAACCATTAATTAAAAACTAATCCTTGGACTGTCTTACACTTTTACTTTTTTCTTTGTGTCTGCTTTGTAATATTCTAATCTACTCCATTTACTCCTTCTAAGCTTTTCTTTTCTTTCTTTCTCGTTATGTCACCCAGGCTGGAGTGTAGTGGCACAATTACGAGCTCACTGCAGCCTCAACCTCCTGGGCTCGAATAAGCCTCCCACTTCAGCCTCCTAAGTAGCTGGGACATACAGGCATAAGCCACCACACCTAGCTAATTTTTAGTGTTTTTTGTAGAGATTGGGGTCTCTACAAAAGACCCCAGGCTGGTCTCAAAATCCTGGCCTCAAGCAATCCTCCTGCCTCTACAGCTGGTCTCAATCTTTTTTTTTTTTTTTTTTGGACAGAGTCTGCCTCTGTTGCCCAGGCTGGAGTGCAGTGGTGCAATCTCTGTTCACTGCAACCCCCACCTCCCAGGTGCAAGCAATCCTCCCACCTTAGCCTCCTGAGTCACTGGGACTACTGGCATGTGCCACCAGGCCCAGCTAATTTTTCAAATGTTTGTAGAGATAGGATCTCACTATGTTGCCCAGGCTGGTCTCGGACTCTTGGGCTCAAGTGATCCATCTGCCTCCATCTCCCATGTGCTAGGATTAGAGGTGTGAGCCACCATGCCTGGCCTCAATCTCTTATATAGGGGTGTTAATGTTCATGCTTGTGAACCTCTGCCTCATACTCTGTAATTTTCATTTCTTCCCCACATTCAAATGTGGATATGCCATTTAGCAGTCTTTTGTTGTTGTTGTTGTTGTTCGAGACAGAGTTTCGCTCTTTCACCCAGGCTGGAGTGAAGTGGCGCAATCTCGGTTCACTGCAACTTCTGCCTCCCAGGTTCAAGCAACTCTCCTGCCTCAGCCTCCTGAGTAGTATCTGGGATTACAGGCACGTGCCACCATACTTGGTTAATTTCTGTATTTTTAGTAGAGACGGGGTTTCGCCATGTTGGCCAGTCTGGTCTCAAACTCCTGACCTCAGGTGGTCCACCTGCCTCGGCCTCCCAAAGTGCTAGGATTATGGGTGTGAGCCACCACACCGGGCCTCATTTAGCAGTCTTAATTACAAGCAACAGACACTGAGTTGGGCTTATAAAGCAGGAAAGGAATTTTTGACGAGGCTAATGGGAAGCTTCGCTGGGAAGGCAGAAGGACTCAGCTTGAGGCTCAGCTTCCAGAAACAATGTCCAAACCACACTGCAAGCCTGGCCTGTGAGGACACACCTGCCAGGGCCACTGGGCACCGGACTCCACCGTTAGCACCACTGCCTCTTCTGGGCCGCAGACTCACAAAGTAGCCACTGCTGGAGCCTCATCAACATCTTTGCTGCCTCCACCCCAGACAAAGCAAATTTCCCTTCCTGGGTCAGAACTGCCTGAGCCCCAGTCCAATAAAAGAGCATCCGATTGGCAGAGCTCATGTCACAGATCTTTGTTATGGAACCCTGGGAAAGGGAAGTGGACTCACAACATGAATGAGAAATTCCCAGGACATAGCACCTTCAAAAGATGCTGTGTGACCAGGAACAGTGGTTCATGATTGTAACTCCAACACTTGGGGAGGCCGAGGCAGGAAGATTGCTTGAGTCCAGGAGTTTGAGGCCAGCCTGGGCAACATAGCAAGATCCCATCTCTACACAAAATAAAAAACAAAAGTAGCTAGGCATGGTGTTCTGTGCCTTTAGTCCCAGCTACTTGGGAGGCTGAGGCAGGAGGATTGCTTGAGCCCAGGAAGTAGAGGTTGCAATGAGCCAATATGGCACCACTGCACTCCAGCCTAGGTAACAGGGTGACCCTGTCTCAAAAAATAAAAATGATGCTGGGTGGCCACAGATGTTGGTGGGGACACTGATCCCATGTGGATATGTGATGTCCTCAGAGACCCTGTCGCCTTACCTGGCACCTGTTTCTCATTTCTCTTTTGCATCATCTTTTTTTTTTGAGACGGAGTTTTGCTGGAGTGCAGTGGCGCAATCTCGGGTCACTGCAACCTCCACCTCCTGAGTTCGAGTGATTCTCCTGCCTCAACCTCCAGAGTAGCTGGGATTATAGGCTCATGCCACCATGCCCAGCTAATTTTTGTATTTTTAGTATAGACACGGTTTCGCCACATTGGCCAGGCTGGTCTCAAACTCCTGACCTTATGATCCACCCACCTCGGCTTCCCAAAGTGCTGAGATTATAGGCAAGAGCCACCAAGCCCGGCCAGTCTAAAGTTTTTTGGGTCCTTTCCTCTTCCTGCTACTGTAAAGGTTGTGGACTTCTTAAAATAATGGCTAAAACCTTTTGACAGAGACCCTTAGAGAATTGATAGAAAGTTCTGGATTTTCTCTTCAGAAAAATGCACACAAAAGGTGAATTTTGTGGATGGTTTCAGGAGGTTCACGAGCCCCCAAAAGCCCCCCAATAGGTTCCCTAGGTTTAAGACTCCCGCCCTCAAAGAGGTCTGTGACTGAAAATAAGATCAAGAACCATAACTCCAAGGTGTTCCACAAGTCCTGTTCCATTTAGCAAATGTTGGGCTGCTCCTCAAACATCAGACAAACCTGGGTCACAGTCCTCTCACCGCTACCAGCTGTGCAATGCAGGCAAGTGACTGAAGCCAAACATTAGTTTCTCCACCTGCCAAATGGAAATGACAATACCAACCCAGTGGGCTAGTGTCAGGGTTTTCAATAAAATAACCTGTGGAAGCACGTTGCACAGTGTCCCACCCATAATGGGGCTTCAAAACCTTAACACGTCCTGCCTCCTTCCTTTCAGCCCCTTAGCTGTGCCTTGGATCTTATTCCGTCTCCTGGAAATGGTCTCCTAGGTCATCTATTGAGGATTGCTATTCTCCTTCAGTCTCTCTTTTAATTTCTTTTCTTTTCTTTCTTTCTTTCTTTCTTTCTTTTTTTTTTTTTTTTTGTGGCTGGGTCTCACTCTGTTGCCCAGGCTGGAGTGCAGTGGCATGAGCATAGCTCACTGCAGCCTCAAACTCCTGGGCTCAAAGGATCCTCCCTCCTCAGCCTCCCAAGTAAGTAGGATCACAGGTGTATACTACTATGCTCAGATAATTTTTAAATCTTTTGCAGAGAGGGGGTCTTACTATGTTGCCCAGGCTGGTCATGAACTCAAGTGATCTTCCCGTCTCAGCCTCTCAAAGTGCTGGGATTATAGGCGTGAGTCACCTTGCCTGGCCCAGTCTTTCTTTTTAAGAGAGTGAGCTCTGCCCCTTGTGATGAGCTCTGTTGCCTGGAACAGTTTTCAGAGCCTCTGCAGAGCTCAGCTGAAATGGTCTCAGAACACAGGTACGGTTCTCAGGCTCTCTGTTTCCTCGGGGCCTCCAATGCAGACTTCCTTCCCTCTGATCAAAAGCTTGGTGCTGGCCTCTTTCTTGACCTTCGGTCTGCACCTCCCCTGGCTCCAGAAACAGTTCCCTCTGGAGCCCCTCTGTTAGCTGCCATTTGCCTGGCAGTTCTCGATGAATCAACTTAGCATTACTCTTAAAAGTCACTCACCCACGGCCCCCTTTCAATTCCAAAACAATTACTGGAAGCATCTTCAACGCTCCCCAAAGGGATCAAACTATTTTCTCTCCATAACCTCTTCTCTCTCATAGGAAGAAAATCTAGTTTCATAGGGGTGGAGATGACGGGAAACCCCCAATCCATAATCTTAGCGCGTGTGGTAGTAATGCATGCTATGCAAATATGAATACAGTTTATTTTTATTTTTTAGTTTTGTACAGATGGAGCCTTGCTATGTTGCCTAGGCTAATCTCAAACTTTTATTTTATTTATTTATATATTTTTTGAGACAGGGTCTCACTGTCACCTAGGCTGGAGTGCAGTGGCATGATCTCGGCTCACCACAACCTCTGCCTCCCAGCTTCGTGATTCTCCTGCCTCAGCCTCCCAAGTAGCTGGGATTACAGGCACCCATCACCATGCCTGGCTAGTTTTTGTATTTTTAGTAGAGAGGCAGTTTCACCATGTTGGCCAGGCAGGTCTCGAACTCCTGGTCTCAAGTGATCTGTCTGTTTCAGCCTCTCAAAGTGCTGGGATTACCGGCATGAGCCACCATACCTGACCCAAATACAGTTTTGGAGAAAAAGTGAGATGCGTTTGAGAATACGGGAAGAGTGTGTGGGCCTCCTTCAAAGGTTGCTCTTTCTCTTTGAGGGAAAGTCCTGGGAAGCTTTGCGCAGGGTGTGCCTCACAGGGTGTCAGCCCAGGCCAAATTCAACCTCCAGCTGTCTTATTTGGCTTCTGTGAGGGTGATGTGGGCTGTTCACTTAGTACCAAGACCTCATATACAGTCCTCGCTTGGTGCCCATGGAAGATTGGTTCCAGGACCCCCGAGTACTCCATGGATGCTCAAGTTTCTGATATAAAATGGTGTAGTGGCTAGGAGCAGTGGCTCATGCCTGTAATCCCAGAATTTTGGGAGGCCGAAGTGGGAGGATTGCTTGAGCCCAGGAGTTAAGACCAACCTGGGCAACATAGGGAGACCCTCATCTCTACACAAAATTAAAAAAAAATTAGCTGGGCATAGTGGTGCAAGCAAGTAGTCTCAGCTACTTGGGAGGCTGAGGTGGGAGGATTGCTTGAGCCCAGGAGGCGGAGGTTGCAGCGAGCCAACTGCACCACTGCATTGCAGCCTGGGTGACAGAGTGAAGTCTCATCTCAAATAAGTAAATTAATAGATATAAAATGGTATAGTATTTGCATATAACTTACACACATCCTCCTGTAAACCTTTTTTTTTTTTTGAGATGGAGTCTTGCTCTGTCACCCAGGCTGGAGTGCACTGATGCAGTCTTGGCCCACTGAAACCTCCACCTCCCAAGTTCAAGTGATTCTTGTGCCTCGGCCTCCTGAGTAGCTGGGATTACAGGTGAGCACCACCACTCCTGGCTAACTTTTTTTTGTATTTTTAGTAGAGACGAGGTTTCGCCATGTTGGCCAGGCTGGTCTCGAACTCCTTACCTCAGGCAATCTGCCTGCCTTGACCTCCCAAATGCTGGGATTATAAGTGTAAGCCACTGCGCCCAACTGCTAGATTATTTATCATACCTAATGCAATGTAACGACTATATAAATAGTTGTTATGCTGTATTGTTTATTTGTATTGTTTTATTTGTTTGCTTTTTAAGCGACAGTGTTTTACTCTGTTGCCAAGGCTGGAGTGTAGTGGGATGAGCATACCTCATTGCAGCCTTTTGAGGCTGGCCTCAAACTCCTGGCCTCGAGTAATCCTCCTGCTTCAGCCACCCAAAGTGCTGGGATTACAAGTGTGATCCGCTATGCCCAGCCTGTATTATTTTAAAGTGTTGTATTGTTACTTTCGTCATTTTTTTCTGAATATTTTCAATTCACAGTTGGTTGAATCTGTGGATGAAGAACACACCCAGTGGGTGCACACTCTGTGATATTATTCGTAATATCCTAGAAAGATGTACACCCTGTGATATTATTCATAATATACTAGGGAGATATTATTCATAACATCACAGTGGGTGTACACCTTGTGATATTATTCATATCTTAGGAAGATATTACTCCTAATATCATAATGTGTATACACCTTGTGATATTATTTGTAATATCCTAGGGAGATATAACTCCTAATATCACAGTGGATGTACATCCTGATATATTATTCATGATATCTGAGGAAGTCAGTGCTCTTAATATCACAGTTGGTGTACACCCGTGTGATATTATGAATAATATCCTAGGGAGATATTATACCAATATCACAGTGGCTGTACACCATGTGACATTATTTGTAATATCCTAGGGAGATAGATATTATTCCTAATATCTCATTGGGTGGAGATCTTTTGATATTATTCATAATATCTTAGGAATAGAGATATTACTCCTAATATCACAGTGGGTGTACACCCTTTGTGTGCACCCTTTGATATTATTCACAATATTCGAGGGAGATTTTACTCTTAATACCGTAGTGGATGTACATCCTGTGTTATTATTCCTAATATGCTAGGGAGATATTACTCCAAAGAACACAATAGGTATACACCATGTGTGTATACCCTGTGATATTATTGGCAATATTCTAGGGAAATAATACTCCTAATAACACAGTGGGTGTACACTCTGTGATATTATTTGTAATATTCTAGGGAGATACTGCTCATAATGTAACGGTGAGTGTACACCCTGTGATATTATTCAAAATATCCTAGGGCAATATTACTCCTAACATCACAGTAGGTGCACAGCCTGTAATATTATTGATAATATCCTAGGGAGATATTACTCTTAATATCCCAGTGGGCCCACACCCTGTGATAATATTTGTAATATCCTAGAAAAATATTACTCCTAATATCACAGGGCGTGTGCCCACTGTGATAGTAAAAGAAATATCTTCATAAGATATAAAGAGTAATATCACTGAGTATGCACCCACTGTGATGTTATTCATAATATCCTGGGGTGATATTACTCCAGATATCACAGTGGGTGCACACTCTGTGATATTAGGAATAATATCATGGGAAGATATTATTCTTGTTATCACAGTTGGTGCATATTATTCATAATATGATAGAAAGAGATTACCCCTAATATCCCAGTGGGTGAACAACCTGTGATGCCATTCGTAACGTCCTAGAGAGATATTACTCCTAATATCACAGTGGGTGCATACCCTGTGATATTATTTGTTATACCCTAGGGAGATATTACTCCTAACATCTCAGTGGGTGCACACTATGTGATACTACTTGTAATATCTTAAAAAGATATTACTTCTAGTATCAGAGTGCATGCACACCTTGATATTATTCTTAATATCCTAGAAAGATATTACTTCTAATATCACAGAGGGTGCACACCCTGTGACACTATTTGTAATATCTAAGGGAGATATTACTCCTAATATCACAGTGGGTGCGCACCCTGTGGTATTATTTGTAATATCTTAGGAAGATATTCCTCCTAATATTACAGTGGGTGCACACTGTGTGATATTATTTGTAATATCCTAGGGAGAAATTACACCTAATATCAGAGTGGGTGCACACCATGTGATATTAGTTGTAATATCCTAGGGAGATATTACTCCTAACACCACAGTGGGTGCACACACTGTGGTATTATTTGTAATACCCTAGGGAGATATTACAACTAATATCACAGTGGGTGCACACCATGTGATATTATTTGTAACATCCTAGGGAGATATTACTCCTAATATCATAGTGGGTGCACACCCTGTGATATTATTCCTAATATACTAGGAAGATATTACTTCTAATATCACAGTTGGTGCACACCCTATGTGTACATCTTGTGACATTATTCGTAATATCCTAGGGAGATATTACTCCTAATATAACAGTGGGTGCACACCATGTGAGTACAACCTGTGATGTTATTGGTAATGTCCTAGGGAGATATTTCTTTTAATATCAGAGTGAGTTCACACAACGTGTGTACACCCTGTGATATTATTCATAATATCGTAGGGAGATATTATTCCTAATATCACAGTGAGTGCATACTGTGTGTGTACACCCTGTGATATTATTTGTCATAGTTTAGAGAGACATTGCTCCTAATTATTTGTAATATCCTAGGGAGATATTACTCCTAATATCACAGTGGGTGCACACCATGTGTGTACACCCACTGTAATATTATTCGTAATATCCTAGGGAGATATTACATCTAATATTACAGAGGGTGCACATCCTGTAATGTTATTTGTAATATCCTAGAGAGATATTAATGCTAGTATCACTGTGGGTGCACACCCTGTGATATTATTCATAATGTCAAGAAAGATATTACTATTAATATCACAGAGGGTGCACACCTTCTGATATTATTCTTAATATTTTAGGGAGATATTACTTTTAATATCACAGGGGTGTACACCCTATTATGTTATTTGTAATATTCTAGGAAGATATTACTCCTAATATTGCAGTGGTTTACACACGGTGATATTATTTGTAATATCCTAGGGCTATATTAGTCCTAATATCACAGTGGGTGTACCCCCGTGCTATTATTCATAATACCCTAGAACGATATTATTCCTAATATCACAATGTGTGTACACCCTGTGATATTATTTTTCATATCCTTCTGAGATATTACTCCTAATATCACAGTGGGTGTAAACCCTGTGATATTATTTCAGATATCCTAGGGAGATACTAATCCTAATACCACCGTGGGTGTACACTATATTTGCACACCCTGTGATATTATTAGTAATATCCTAGGGTGATGTTACTCCTAATAGCACAGTGGGTGTATACCGAGGGATATTATTCATAATATCCTAGGAAGATAGATATTACTCCTAATAGCACAGTAGGTGCACCCAATGTGTGTACACCATGTAATATTATTCACAATATTGCAGGGTGTACACACTTTTCTTTAATATCGTTTGCAATATCCAGATTGCAAGAGGATGATATTACTTCCTATATTGCAGAGAGTGCACACTCCCCTGTGTTATTGTTCACAATATCCAGGAGGCGAAAGGATGGTATTACTCCTAATATCACAGGGGGTGTACACCCCACTGTAATATTGATCGCAATACCCAGGGAGTGAGAGGATGATATTACTCCTGATATCGCAAAGTGTGTACACCAACCTGTGATATTCGCAATATCCTGGGGGCAAGAGGATGACATTACTCCCAATACCGCAGGGGGGCACACCCCCTGTAATATTGTTCTCAATATCCAGGGGGCAAGAGGATAATATTACTTCCAATATCGCAGGAAGTGCACAAACACCTGTGATAGTTTTCATAATATTCAGGGAGTGAGAGGTTGATATTACTCCCAATATCTCAGGGGGTGCACACTACCTGTGATGTTGTTCATAATATCCAGGAGCGAGAGGATGATATTACTTTAACATCACAGGCCCCCCTGTAATAATGTTCGCAATATTAAGGAGGTGAGAGGATATTACCTTTGATATCGTAGGTGGTGCACACCCTCCTGTGATATTGTTCACCATATCCAGTGGGCGAGAGGATGATATTACTCCCAATATCTCAGGGGCTGCACACACCCATGTGATATTGTTTGCAATATCCAGGGGTCGAGATAGTGCTTCCAATATCGCAGGGGTGCACACCTTTCTGCAATATTGTTCGCAATTTCCAGGGGTCGAGAGGATATTATGCCCAATATTGCAAAGGGTGCACACCTGCCTGCGATATTGGTCACAATATCCAGGGGGCGAGAAAATGTTATTACTCTCAATATCGCAGGGGGTGCACACACCCTTGTGATATTCGTAATACCCAGGGGATGAGAAGATAACATTATCCAAAATATTGTGGGAGGGCCTAATCTCCCCTTTGATATTGTTCATAATATACCAGGGGGAGAATGATATTACTCCCAATATCACAGGGGGGTACTACCCCCTGTGATATTGTTCCTAATAACCAAGGCGGGGAGGAGATGATGTCACTCCTAATGTCATAAACACCCTGTGCGTACACCACCTTGTGCTATTGTTCATAATATCCAGAAGGAGAGAGGTAATATTACTTCCAATATCGCATGGAGTGTATACTCCTGGAAATATTTTTCACAATATCCAGCAGGGGAAAGGTGGATACTACTCTTAATATCGAAGAAGACGTACGTACCCTTGTGTTATTGTTCGTAATGTCCAGGAGGCGAGATGATGATATTACTCCCAATATCTTAGGGGCTATACATCCCTCTGTGATATTGTTCATAATATACAGGTTGCAGGAGGAAGATATTACTCCCAATATTGAGGAATGTACACCCCCTTGTGATATTGTTCACTATAGCCAAGAAGCGAGAGGATGATATTAATCCTGATATTGCAGGGAATGTACACCCGACTGTGACATTGTTCACAACACCTGGTGGGAGAGAGGATGAAATTACTCCCAATATCGTGGAGAATGTACACACCCCTTAGATGTTGCGCGTAGTATCCAGGGGAAGAGAGGACGATATCACTCCCAATATGGCAGGCGGGTGTACACCCTCTGCGATATGGGGAGTAATATCATCCTGCTCTCCCCTCCTGGATATTAGGAACCAAATCACAGTGTGGGGGGTGAACACGATATGGGGAGTAATATCACCCTCCTCTCCCTCTCTGTATATTATGAACAGTGTCACAGGGGAGTGAACATCCCCCGCGACATGGGGAGTTATATCACCCTCCTCCCCCCGCCCCTGGTTACTGGGAACCACACAGAGGGGTGTACACACCCCGCGGTATGGGGAGTAGTATCACCTTCCTCTCCTCCCTGGATATTACGAATCATATCACAGGGGAGTGAATACACTATGTGTTTACTTTGTTAAGAGTAATATCATCTTCTCCCTCGATATTACAAACTATCACAGGGGGTGTACACTTTTTGCGATATTCAGAGTAATATTCTCTCTTCCCCTGGATATTAAAAACAAGATCACAGAGTTGTGTACATACAATGCAATAGGACGAGTAATAATATCATTTCCCCCCCTAAATATTAGAAACAATATCACACGGGTGTGTCCTTCACTTGCAATAATGGGAGTAATAACATCTTCTCCTCCCCTGGATATTAGAAAAAATATCATGCGGGGGGGTGTACACGCCCTGTGATATTCGGAGTAATATCATCCTCTCTTTCCCTGAATATTAGGACTAATATCAAAGGGGGAATGTACACTCCCTGTGTTACTGGGGGTAATATCATAGTCTCCCTCCCTGGATATTAGGAACAATATCACAGGGTGAGTGTACAGCCCCTGTGATATTGGGAGTAATGTCATCCTCTCCTCCTCTGAATATTAGAAACAATATCACAGCGTGGGGCTGTGCATGCCCTGCGATAATGAAAGTATTCCTCTCATTATTAGGAATAATATCACAGGGGTAATGTACACCCTCTGCGATATTGGGAGTAATATCATAGTCTTTCTTTCTGGATATTAGAAACAATATCACAGGGTGGGTGACAACCCCTGCCTTATTGGGAATAATATCATACTCTCTTTTCATGGATATTAGGAACAATATCACTGGGGTATTGTACACCCCTGCAATATTGGGAGTAATAATATCATCTCCTCCCTTCCTGGATATTAGGAACAATATCACAGGGAGGGTGTACACCTTCTGTGATATTGGGAGTAATATCATCCTCTTCCTCTCTGGATATTATAAATAATATCACAGGGCGTATGTACATTTCATGCTATAAAGGGAGCCATATCGTTTTCTTTTTTCCTGGATATTATGAATAATATGGTAGCAGGGGTGTACACACCCTGCAATATTGGGAGTAGTATCATTCTCTCCTTCCCTGGATATTTGGAACTATATTACAGAGGGACTGTACACCCTCAGTGATATTGGGAGTAATATCATTCTCTCCACCTTGGATAATAGGAGCAGTATCCAAGGAGGTTGCTCACCCCCTGCAATATTGTGAGCAGTATCATTCTCCTCCTTCCTGGATATTAAAAACAATATCACAAGGGGGATGTACACTTTGCGATATTGGGAATAATATCCTCTATCTCCGTTGGTATTAGGAACAATATCAAAAGGGAAATATACATCCCTTGCGATATTGGGAGTGATATCATACTCTCCCTCCCTGGATATTAGGAACAATATCACAGGGGGGTGTTCATCCCCTGCGATATTGGGAGTAATATTATCCTCTTTTTTCATGGATATTATGAACAATATCATAAGGGGGAGTACACTGCAATAATGGGAGTAATATCAATCTTCTCCCCCTTGGATATTAGGAACAATATGACAGGGTTGGTGTACACTTACTGCGATATTGGGAGTAATATCATCGTCTCCCTTCCTAAATATTAGAAAAATATCACAAGGGCTGTGTACACTCCCTTCGATATTGGGAGTAACATCATCCTGTTCTTCCTGGATATTAGGAACAATATGGCAGGGTTGGTGTACACTTACTACGATATTGGGAGTAATATCATCATCTTTCTTTGGATATTAGGAACAATATTCCAGGGGTGGTGTACACCCCTCTGCAATGTTAGGAGTAATAATATTCTCTCACCCCCTTGATATTATAAACAACATCACGGGGCGGGGGGTGTACACCTCCTGCCATATTGGAAGTAATATAATCCTCTCTCCTCCTGGATATTAGGAACAATGTCACAGTGGGAGTGTACACCCCCTGCCATATTGGGAGTAATATTGTCATCTCCTTCCCTAGATATTGGGAACAATATCACAAGGGGGGTGTACACGCCCTGCGATATTGGTAGTAATATCGTCCTCTCCCCCACCTGAATATTAGGAACAACATCACAGAGGGAGTGTATACTTCCTGCGATATTGGGAGTAATATCATTTTATCCCCCTCTGGATATTAGGAACAATATCAAGAGGGGAAGTGTATACCCCCAGCGATATTTGGAGTAATATTGTGCTATCCCTTTCTGGATATTAGGAGCAATATCACAGGGGGTGTGTACAACACCTGCGATATTTACTGTAACATTATTGTCTCCCCCCCGGATATTAGGAGCAATATCATAAGGGCGGTTTACACCCCTGCGATATTTGGAGTAATATCATTTCCTTTCTCCCTGGATATTAGGAACAATATCACAGAGTGGAGTACAACTTCTGTGATATTGGGAGTAAGATTATCCTGTTTCCCACTGGATATTAGAAACAATACCACAGGGAAGGTACATCCCTGCAATAATGGGAGTAATATCATCATTTCCCCACCGGATATTAAGAACAGTATCACAAGGCATGTGAATACTTCCTGCCTTAAATATTAGAAGCAATATTACATGGGTGGTGTACACCCCCTGCGATATTGGGAGTAACATCATCCTCCCCCGCCCCTGAATATTAGAAAAAATATCACAGAGGTGGTGTACACTAATGTCATCATCTTTCCCCCTGAATATTAGGAACAATATTACAGGGGGAGTGTACAGCCCCATGCCATATTGAGAGTAATATAATCATCTCCCTCCCTGGATATTAGGAACAATATCATGGGGGATGTACACGCCCTGCGATATTCAGAGTAATATCGTCCTCTCTTTCCCTAGATATTAGATGTTAGGAATAATACCACAGGGGAATGTACACCCACTGCGATATTGGGGGTAATATCATAGTCTCCCTCCCTGGATATTAGGAACAATATCACAAGGGTGGTGTTCACCCCCTGCAATATTCAAAGTAATATCATCCCCATCCTTTTTGGATATTAGGAACAATATCACAGGGAGAGTGTACACCTCCTGCGATATTGGGAGTAATATCCTCTCCCTCCCTGGATTTAGAAACAATATCACAAGGAGTGTGTACCCCTCATGCTATGTTGTGGTTAATATCATCCTTTTTGTCTTCTAGGTGTTACGAACAATATCTCAGCAGGGGTGTACACTCCCTGTGATATTGGAAGTAAAATCATCCTCTCCTTTCCTGGATATTTAAAACTACATTACAGGGGGGCTGTAACCCTCTGCGATGTTGGGAGTAACCATTTTCTCCCCCCTTGGATATTTGGAACAATATTGCCAGAGGGTGTACACCCCCTGCGATATTGGGAGTAACGTAATTTTCCTTCCCACTCGATATTAAAAACAATATCTCAGGGGGAGTGTATACCCCCTGTGATATTGAGAGTAATATCATTTTCTTCCCCGTGGATATTAAAAAAAAATCAAAGGGGAAATGTACACCCCCTGCAACACTGGAGATAATATAATACTCTCCCTCCTTGGATATTAAGAGCAATATTACAGGGGGGTGTTCAGCTCCTGCGATACTGGGAATATTATCCTCTTCTTTCGTGGATATTAGGAAAAATATCACAGGGGTGGTGCACACCCCTCTGCGATATTGAGAGCAATATCATCATCTCTCCTTTGGATATTTGGAACAATATTATGGGGGGCAGGGCATAAACCCCCAGAGATATTGGGAGTAATATTATCATCTTATGCCCTTGATATTCGGAACAATATCACAGGCCAGGTGTACACCTTCTGTGATATTGGGAGTAATATCCTCCTCCCTTTCTGCATATTAGGAACAATATCACAGGGGGAATGTACACCCTCTGCGATATTTGGAGTAATATCATCGTCTCCCCCTCGTGGCATTAGGAACAATATCACAGGGTGGTGTACAAACCCTATGATATTGGGAGTAATATCATCCTCTCCCCTCTACCTCGGATATTAGGACCAATATTACCTAGGGGCTGTACGCCACCTGTGATATTGAGAGTACTATCATATTCTCCCCCTCCGTGAATATTGGGAACAATATCACAGAGAGAGTTTGCACCCCCTGCAATGTTGAGTGTAATATCGTCCTCTCCCACGCTGGATATTAGGAAAAAACATCACAGTGGGGGTGTACACCTCCTACGATATTGGGAGAAATTTTATCTACTCCCACTTGGATATTAGAAAAATATCATAGGAGGGGCTGTCCACACCCTGCCATTTTGGGAGTAATATTATTCTCTTTCCCCTTGGATATTATAAACAATATCATAGGGGTGTGTACAGCCCTTGAGATATTGGGAGTAATTTCATCCCCTTTCTTTCTGGATATTAGAAACAGTATCACAGGGGGAATGTACACCACCTGTGATATTGGGAGTAATATCATACTCTCCCTCCCAGGATATTAGGAACAACATCCCGGGGGGGTGTACACCCACTGCAATATTTGGAGTAATATCATTTCCTTCCTCCCTGGATATTAAAAGCAATATCACAGGGGTGTGTACAACTTTTGTGATTTGTTATTAACATCATCCTTTTCCCCCCTGGATGTTAGAAACAATATCACGGCTGGGAGCATACACCCCTTGTAATAATGAAAGTAATATCATCTTTTCCTTCCGGATATTAAGAACAATATCACAGGGGGGATGTACAGTTCCTGCCATATAGGTTGTAATATCATCCTCTCCCCTCATAAATGTTAGAAACAATATCACAAGGGGGGTGTACACTCCCTGCGATATTGGGAGTAACATCATCCTCCTTCCCCTCGATATTAGGAACAATATCATGGGGGGGGGTGTACACTTAATGCCATATTGGGAGTAATATTATCATCTCTCTCTCCCCGGATATTAGGAACAATATTACAGTGGTGGTGTACACTCCCTGTGATATTGAGAGTAATAATATCTTCTCCCCCTTGATATTATGAACAATATCCAAAGGGGGTGTATACCTCCTGCAATATTGGGAGTAATATCCTCTCTGTCCCCGGATGTTAGGAACAATGTCACAGTGGGAGTGTGTACTTCCTGCGATATCGGGAGTAATATCAATCATCTTTCCCCCTGGAAACTGGGAAATATATCACAAGGGGGGTGTACACCCCCTGCAATATTGGTAATAATATCCTTTCCCGCCCCTCCCCCCAAGATATTAGGAACAATATCACAGAGGGAATGTATACCCCCTGTGATATTGGGAGCATTACAAGCAATACTAGTAATATCACAGCATTTCTAGTAATATCCTAGGGAGATATTACTTCTAATTTCACAGTGGATGTACACCCTGTGATATTACTCTTACTATCCTAGGAAGATATTCCTAATATCACAGTAGGTGTAACCCTGTGATATTACTCACAATACACTAGGGAGATATTACTACTATTATCAAAGTGGGTGTACATTGTATAATATTATTTGGAATTTCCTGGGGATATATTACTTTTAATATCACAGTGGGGGTACACCACGTGTGTACAACCTGTGATACTACTCGTAATATCCTAGAAAGATGGTATTCCTGATATCACAGTCAGTGTACACTCTGTGGTATTACTCATTATATTCTAGGGAGATATTACTCCTAATATTATAGTGGGTTTGCAACATGTGTGTTTTCCCTTTGATATTACACGTAATATCCTATGAAGGTATTGCTCCTAATATCACAGTGGCTGTATCCCATGTGTATACAACCTGTAACATTACTCATGATATTTTAGAGAGATATTACTCAGAATATCACAGTGGGTGTACATTATGTGCATACGCCATGTGATATTACTCTTAAAATCTGAGGGAGATATCACTTCTAATATCATAGTGGGAGTACAGCATTTGTGTACACCCACTGTGATATTACTCATAATATCCTAGAGAGATATTGCTCCTCATATCACAGTGGGTTTACACCATGTATGTACTCCCTGTGATATTACTCATAATGTTTCAGATAGATGTTACTGTTCATATTACAGTGGCTTTACACTCTTTGAATTTACTCATAATATCTTAGGGAGATATTACTGCTAATACCACATTGGGTATACACACTGTGATATTACTCTTAATAGCCTGAGGAAATATTACTTTCAATATCACAGTGAGTGTACACCCTGTGATATTACTTGTAATTTCCTAGGGTAGTGTTTCTTCTAAATCACAGTGGGTGTACACACATGTTGTACACCCTGTGATATTACTCAGAATATCCTAGGGAGATATTACTCCTAATATTACAGGGGGTGTACACCATGTGTGTACATCCTGTGATATTACTCATAATATTTTAGGGAGATATTACTCCAAATATCACAGTGGGTGCACACCCTGTGATATTACTCTTAATATCCTAGGAATATATTACTCCTAATATCACTGTGGGTGTACCCCCTGTGATATTACTCATATTATCCTAGGGAAATATTTGTTCTAAATCACAGTGGAGGTACACCATGTGTGTACACCCTGTGATATTACTCAGAATATCCTAGGGTGATATTACTCCTGATATCACAGGGGGTGTACATTATGTGTATACATCCTGTGATATTACTAATAATATTTTAGGGAGATATTACTTTAAATATCACTGTGGGTGTACACCCTGTGATATTACTCATAATATTTTAGGGAGATATTGCTTCTAATATCACAGTGGGTGTACATCATATTTGTACAACCTGTAATATTACTCGTAATATCCTAGGGAGATATTATTCCTAATATAACAGTGTGTGTACACCTTGTGATATTACTTGTAATATCCTAGAGAGATATTACTCCTAATATCACTGTGTGTGTACATTATGTGTGTATACCCTGTGATATTACTCATAATATTGTAGGGAGATATTACTCCTAATATCACAATGGGTGTACATCCTGTGATATTACTCATAATATACTACAGATATATTACTTCTAATATCGCAGTGGATGTACATTATGTGTGTACACCCTGTGATATTATTTGTAATACACTAGGGAGATATTACTCCAAATATCACAGTGGGTGTAAAACATGTGTGTATTCCCTGTGATATTACACATAGTATCCTATGGAGATATTGTTCCTAATATCACAGTGGGTGTAGCCCATGTGCATACACCCCGGGATATTATTTGTAATATCCTATAGAGATATTATTTCTAATATCACAGTTGGTGTACACCATGTGCATACATTCTGTGATATAACTCTTAAAATTCGTGGATCATATTACTCCTAATATCACAGTGGGTGTACACTGTCTGATATTACACGAAATATCCTAGAGAGATATTACTCCTAACATCTTAGTGGTTTTACATGCTGTGATGTTACTTGTAACATCCTACAACGACATTACAGCCAGTATCACATTGGGTGTACACACAATGATATTACTTTTAATATCCTACGGAGATATTACTTTTAATATTACAGTGGGTGTACACCCTATCATATTACTCGTAATATTTTAGGTAGATGTTACTTCTTATATCACAATGGGTGTACACTTTGTGATAATAGTAGTAATATCCTAGAGAGATATTTCTGCTAAATCACAGTGCATGTACACCATGTGTGCACACCGTGTGAGATTACTCAGAATATTCTAGGGAGATATTAATCATAATATCACAGTGGGTGTCACAATGTGTGTACATTCTGTGATATTACTCGTAATATCCTAGGGAGATATTACTCTGTGGGGGTGCACGTCAACATATTCAAGCTTATGTACATGGCATTTGAAGTCGAGGCATGGAAAAATACTGAGGCACTGTGTGTATGTTAATGTAAGTCCTTGTGCATAAGAATGTAAGTTCTTGACCCTGAAAACAGGACAAGGAGTGGAGTGTGTAATAAGGAACGCTGAAAACAGCCTCCTGAGCATGTGGTCTGAGGGCTTTTACAAGGCTGCAGGTGTCTCACGACCCGATCTCAGAACGCCATCTAGTGGATACGTGTGGTATAACAAACCCTTTCAATAAATACTTAGCGGACGGATCCTGGGGAGGCACTTTCTCAGAAGAGCTGTTTCCCTCCCCGCTCAGCTAGAATTGTCTGAGAACTCATTCTTGGCATTCACTGCAAGCTATAAGCTTTGTAAATGGTGCCCCCAATGTGGTCGCCTTGAAGTTACGCGTGAAGTAGGAAAACTCATCAATTTTCGGGGAATCTCGGTAAGGGACAGCCCTGACTCCCATCAGGAGGACGGTACCCACGCGTAAACTACCAGCGTTTGGGTTATCATGGGTCAATAAACGACTAAAGAACAGAAAGTATTTTTTAACAGCTACTTAAGGCTATCCAGTGCACTGTAGAGCCTGGAGCTCTGCACAAGCTTATGTTTTTAATTCGGCAGGAATGCCCTCGGTTTCCTGATCAAGGAACATTAGAATTAGAGTTGTGGGAGCAGGTAGTTCGCTGCCTGAAAAGAGGATATGAGCAAGGTCATTTTACTACTGTTACTATTTTGACCACCTGAGCGCTGGTGCGCTCTGCGTTGTATCCTCTTTATCTGCCGGATTGCGGTGAGTCAGACCGCCCATCTTCTCCGCCTGAAAGGAATTCGGGAGATTTAAAGGAGAAGGAAAAACAGAAACCAAAACAACAGGGAGAGACTCCTCCCCACTCTTCATTCCCTTCTATGGGGAATAAGGAAGAGATTTTTGCTAGTGAGGATGAGGACGGACCGGAGCCCTTTCCTTCCCCTATGGAAAAACCATTGCCCTCCTTTCCTCCACCCTTAAAGGGACCTGCATCGGTTGGCGCCGTTCAGCCAACAGCGCCTCCCACCCCCCTGGAGGAGATTGGAGGACGCCCAAGAGATGGTTCTTGGATAAGACCTCGGTCAGTGAACATCTGTGTGATTGGTGGCCGCGTCCTCGATGCCGACTCCTCGTCGAACTTCCTTGTTAGACAGATGCCTCCAAGAGGGACTTCGGAAGGGAGACTGAGGCGCTTTTTGGCGCATTCCGTTATTGTTCAAAACAACAGGAGACGGCATGAGAATTTGCCTTTTACTGCCTTTGAAGAGTTAAAGAAAAGCATTCTTGAAAACGGTGTACCTTCACCCTTTACGCAGGGGATGATTGAGGCTTTGGGAAATGGTTATGACTCCATATGATTGGAAAACTTTAGTAAAACTTTCGGTTTCAGCTGCTGAATATACTGTGTGGTGGCGTGAGTACAGTGATTTAGCCATGCAGCAATCCTTACAAAATTTGGATAATAATATCCCAATACAACTTGATATGCTATTGGAAACAGGGCCTTTTGCTTCAGCCCAGGCTCAGGCTTAGGCTCAGGCAGATAGCCGTCTATTTCCTCAATGCTCACAGCTAACAATACAAGCATAAAAAATACCCATAAGACAGTCCCAGGGTTCGTTTATGATAGTTAAACAGGGTGCCACAGAAACATACGTTACAATAAAAAACAGGCACCGTATCCTAAAGCTGCCAAACTTCTTATGTTGTAATTGGCTTTTGAAAATGCAAATAAGGATTGTCAGGCAGCAATAACTCCAGTCCGAGCCACTGCCACTGAAATCAGCATGTTTATTAAAGTGTGCCAGAATATAGGCACTCAACCCATCTGGCTCAGACCTTTGCTGCAATGATAACTGGGGCCACATATTATAATTGTGGCTTAACAGGGCATATGGCCAAAATGACCCTGCTACTCTTTTCCTATTGTTAAACAAGAAACAATTTCATACTCTCCTAGCTTGTGATCTTAATTGGCAAGTAGCAATGATTGACTTTATTGGTAACATCAGCTTTCATTGACCAGCCTCTAAGCTCCTGAACTTTTTACAAACTGTGCCTGTTAAATTCGTATCTATTGTTGTCTCTGAGCCCTTGCTTCACGCCACTTCTGTCTTTACAGATGGTTCAGGAAAAACTGGAAAGGCAACTATAGTGTGGCAAGATGCCATGTAGAACTGGCAGCACAAAATCTAGGAACATTTTAGAAGCACTCAACAGGCAGAGTCAGGTGCCCTAATATTGGCCTTACAAACTTTTCTTCACCAAGACATAAATATAGTTAATGATTCCGCTTATGCGGTGTATACTATTACTCGTTTAGATCATGCACATGTGAAGGGCATTACTAATGAACCCCTACTAGCTTTGCTTCTTGCAGCGCAAGAGCTCCTCTGTGCCCGTCATCACCCTCTTTACATCACACATATTCACTCTCATTCTGGGCTATCTAGTCCCTTATCAGAAGGGAACATTCGAGCTGATGCTGTGGTACAAACACAGATGTGGTTCGCAGATTCTCCTGCCTTTTTGTGAACTCAAGCTGGTCATGCTTTGTTTTTTCATCAGAACGCCTGCAGTCTTAAACAACAGTTTCATTTGACACTTGCTCAAGCTCGCATAATTATTAAAACTTGTCCTGATTGCTAATGCATTCTCTTTCCCCCTTTTCCTTAGGGCTTGGTGCCAACCCATGAGGTCTGGTGCCTAATGCTATTTGGCAAACTGATGTTACTCAGTATCCATCATTTGGACGTTTCAAATGTTTCCCAGTTACCGTGGACACTTATACAGGCTTAATACATGCTACCCCCCGGACTGGAGAAAAAAACTGAAGATGCAATTGCTCAGGTTTTTGAATCTATTATGACTTTAGTTCTTCCACAAACTATTAAAACTGATAATAGACCTTGCTATCTTCGTGCTCGATTTGCACATGTATTGCAACTTTGTCACATACAACACAAAACTGGTATTCCTTATAACTCAACCCGTCAGGCCATTATTAAACTCATCAAACTCTTAAAGTATAACTTAATCAACAAAAAAGGGGCAATATGGGGCTCTTTTCTCAAGAATAGGACCTGTTGTTGGAGAATCGACTGACAATGACAACGATGACTCGGAAGGCACCTGACATTACCTGGGGACAGCTAAAGAAATTGGACCGACAGGCAACTATCCGGCTTGCCGCCATGGAAGCCCCTGCAACTGCAGAGGATCGGTTTCTTTTGTATCTGGTGGTAATCGGGGGAACTTCTGAAAAAGTAAGACAGACATGGATGTTGGGGTGGTTGGTAATTTTTGTCCTTTGCCAAGTGGGATCAGCTCAAGAACATGTTTACTGGAGTCATGTTCTAAATCCCCCTGTTTTTAATTTTATTACATGGTGAGATGCTGACCCGCCTTTGTTATCTAATGATACTTCTTGGACAGGAGGTCAATAGATGTCCCTGTCATACCCCTTAACTGAAAATTTGGGATAGATTAAACTTAATGACTCCTTGATTTTATTGTCTAGTTTTTGTCTTTGTTTTTCCACAATAGCACATGATAACTGTGTTACTCTCGTTCCTCAGGAGTATCTTAACTATCAGCCTAAAAGGAATGGCAAGCTTGCAAACTTGACCTTTATTTCTACCGTTACTACTATCTTACTAAGGTCTCTAAGGAAGCTACACAAGTGCCTGATCTTCCTATATGCCATCCGAGTAGGGACTGGCGATATAAGTTTGAGGCTGTCCAGTGGTCTCCGTGCAGACAACCTGCACTGCATCAAGGGCCTCTGTTTAATAATGGCACCTTACTTGATTGGGGTCCCCATGTTTATCTTATGTCTGCAAATCGGACTATTGGATTTGGGAGTCCCTCCAATAGTTCTATCACCCCGTCAGAGTGTGGGCTTTCAGGACCAATATTACAACTAAAAGGGAAGCAAGCTTTAAGCCCTGCTCATACCCAGATTTGGAGATTAGGACTTCCTTCTTTTTGAATGAGTTCTTTTACAGGGTGAATACATTACTAGCGGTGGCAACTATACCCTCTCTTTGCATAATGTTACTGACGCAGTCCTGATTTGTACTACGCACCCCTATATACTTTTGTTTGGGCAAGGTGTTCCTAACATAAAGCAGAATCAGTCCTTTTATAGTATTGAAGTCTCTTCCAGTAGTTGGTATGCTACTTGCTTGTCTTATCAAAACGTTACACAGTTAAATATAAACCTACGTCATGATCTTAAAATGGCATGCAGAACTGTGGCTGCCTGTAAATTTAACCTGGAGCTGGGAAGGAAATTCCACCCAGCAGCTATTTAGAAAAGCACTGTCTCATATTTGGAAGAAAAGATTTCTGGCCACTTTAATTAACTTTTTAGTCTCAGCTATTATCATATTAGCAACTGCTGCTTCTGCAGCTGTCTCTCCAACAGAATCTATTCACACAGCCTCAGTGGTGAACCACGTGGTATATAATGTAACCCGTGAATTTCAAGAACAGGTAAATATTGATAAAACTATTCTGTCTCGCCTGGAGGCTCTTGAAGCCGCCGTTGAATGGCTGGGGGATCAGCAGCAAGCATTCATTACCCATCAAAATTTACATTGTGATTGGCAATGTAATTCTATCTGTGTCACACCTCTGCCATGTAATAGCTCCCAATATGCTTGGGAGACAGTGAAATCACACCTGCAAGGGGCTTATCACGACCATTTTTCTTCTCAAATTTCTACTCTTGAGTGTGAGTTAAAGAAACAACTTGAAGAATGGTTACAGCAATTATAAGCAAGTACCCTTCAGCAATTACAAGAAGGCTTTGTGGTTAAACCCGACCACTTGGTTGTCTGGGTGATACGTACACATTTGGGTGATGGCCACTCTACTTATACTTTTTTGTATCTGTTTGCTAGGCGTCTGCAGATGGCTCTGTGCTGCCCCCCGGCGCATCTATGACCAGGGAAGAACAATAGAACCTTACCTTGCATTGGATGACCAGCACGTTTTAAGAATTGAAGAAGGGGGAGTTGTGGTGGGTGCACATCAACATATAGAAGCTTATGTGCATGGCATTTGAGGTTGGGGCATGGAAAAATACGGAGGCAGTGTGTGTATGTTATTTGTGCATAAGAATGTAACTCCTTGACCCTGAAAACAGGACAAGGAGTGGAGTGTGTGATAAGGAACGCTGAAAACAGCCTCCTGAGAATGTGGTTTCAGGGCTTTTACAAGGCCATAAGTGCTTAAATCAACTGACCTCAAATGGCCATCTAGTGGATGTTTGTGGTTTAACAAGCCATTTCAATACTTAGCGGACAGATGCTGGAGTGGCACTTTCTCAGAAGAGCTGTCCCCCCACCCCCGCCACTCCTGCTCAGCTGGAATTGTCTGAGAACTCATTCTTGGCATTCACTGCAAGCTATAAGCTTTGCATTACTCCTAATATCATACTGGGTGTACACCATGTGTGTACATGCTGTAATATTACTCGTTATATCCTAGGGAGATATTATGAGTAATATCACAGTGGTTATACGCTCTGTGATATTACACGTAATGTCCTAGAAACATATTACTCCAAATATCACAGTGGCTGTACACCCTGTGATGTTACTCCTAATGTCCTAGGGAGATATTACTGCTAATATCAAACTGGGTGGACACCCTGTAATATTACTTCTAATATCTTTGGGAGATATTACTCCTAATATCACAGTGGATGTACACACTGTGATATTACTAATAATATCCAAGATAGATATTATTCCTAATATCACAGTTGGTGTACACCCTGTGATATTGCTCATAGTATTCTGGGAAGATATTACTCCTAATATCACAGTGACAGTGGATGTACACACTCTGATATTATTCATAGTATCCTAAGTAGATAATAGTCCTAATATCACAGTGAGTGTACACCCTTTGATATTACTCCTAATAATTACTCCTAATATCGTAGTATCCTGGGGAGACATTACTCCTACTATCATAGTGGGTGTACACCCTGTGATATTATTTGTAGTGTTCTGAAAAGATATC
>NW_022325329.1:0-25428 GCF_002776525.5 Piliocolobus tephrosceles | reverse complement strand
GATATCTTTTCAGAACACTACAAATAATATCACAGGGTGTACACCCACTATGATAGTAGGAGTAATGTCTCCCCAGGATACTACGATATTAGGAGTAATTATTAGGAGTAATATCAAAGGGTGTACACTCACTGTGATATTAGGACTATTATCTACTTAGGATACTATGAATAATATCAGAGTGTGTACATCCACTGTCACTGTGATATTAGGAGTAATATCTTCCCAGAATACTATGAGCAATATCACAGGGTGTACACCAACTGTGATATTAGGAATAATATCTATCTTGGATATTATTAGTAATATCACAGTGTGTACATCCACTGTGATATTAGGAGTAATATCTCCCAAAGATATTAGAAGTAATATTACAGGGTGTCCACCCAGTTTGATATTAGCAGTAATATCTCCCTAGGACATTAGGAGTAACATCACAGGGTGTACAGCCACTGTGATATTTGGAGTAATATGTTTCTAGGACATTACGTGTAATATCACAGAGCGTATAACCACTGTGATATTACTCATAATATCTCCCTAGGATATAACGAGTAATATTACAGCATGTACACACATGGTGTACACCCAGTATGATATTAGGAGTAATGCAAAGCTTATAGCTTGCAGTGAATGCCAAGAATGAGTTCTCAGACAATTCCAGCTGAGCAGGAGTGGCGGGGGGGGGGGGACAGCTCTTCTGAGAAAGTGCCACTCCAGCATCTGTCCGCTAAGTATTGAAATGGCTTGTTAAACCACAAACATCCACTAGATGGCCATTTGAGGTCAGTTGATTTAAGCACTTATGGCCTTGTAAAAGCCCTGAAACCACATTCTCAGGAGGCTGTTTTCAGCGTTCCTTATCACACACTCCACTCCTTGTCCTGTTTTCAGGGTCAAGGAGTTACATTCTTATGCACAAATAACATACACACACTGCCTCCGTATTTTTCCATGCCCCAACCTCAAATGCCATGCACATAAGCTTCTATATGTTGATGTGCACCCACCACAACTCCCCCTTCTTCAATTCTTAAAACGTGCTGGTCATCCAATGCAAGGTAAGGTTCTATTGTTCTTCCCTGGTCATAGATGCGCCGGGGGGCAGCACAGAGCCATCTGCAGACGCCTAGCAAACAGATACAAAAAAGTATAAGTAGAGTGGCCATCACCCAAATGTGTACGTATCACCCAGACAACCAAGTGGTCGGGTTTAACCACAAAGCCTTCTTGTAATTGCTGAAGGGTACTTGCTTATAATTGCTGTAACCATTCTTCAAGTTGTTTCTTTAACTCACACTCAAGAGTAGAAATTTGAGAAGAAAAATGGTCGTGATAAGCCCCTTGCAGGTGTGATTTCACTGTCTCCCAAGCATATTGGGAGCTATTACATGGCAGAGGTGTGACACAGATAGAATTACATTGCCAATCACAATGTAAATTTTGATGGGTAATGAATGCTTGCTGCTGATCCCCCAGCCATTCAACGGCGGCTTCAAGAGCCTCCAGGCGAGACAGAATAGTTTTATCAATATTTACCTGTTCTTGAAATTCACGGGTTACATTATATACCACGTGGTTCACCACTGAGGCTGTGTGAATAGATTCTGTTGGAGAGACAGCTGCAGAAGCAGCAGTTGCTAATATGATAATAGCTGAGACTAAAAAGTTAATTAAAGTGGCCAGAAATCTTTTCTTCCAAATATGAGACAGTGCTTTTCTAAATAGCTGCTGGGTGGAATTTCCTTCCCAGCTCCAGGTTAAATTTACAGGCAGCCACAGTTCTGCATGCCATTTTAAGATCATGACGTAGGTTTATATTTAACTGTGTAACGTTTTGATAAGACAAGCAAGTAGCATACCAACTACTGGAAGAGACTTCAATACTATAAAAGGACTGATTCTGCTTTATGTTAGGAACACCTTGCCCAAACAAAAGTATATAGGGGTGCGTAGTACAAATCAGGACTGCGTCAGTAACATTATGCAAAGAGAGGGTATAGTTGCCACCGCTAGTAATGTATTCACCCTGTAAAAGAACTCATTCAAAAAGAAGGAAGTCCTAATCTCCAAATCTGGGTATGAGCAGGGCTTAAAGCTTGCTTCCCTTTTAGTTGTAATATTGGTCCTGAAAGCCCACACTCTGACGGGGTGATAGAACTATTGGAGGGACTCCCAAATCCAATAGTCCGATTTGCAGACATAAGATAAACATGGGGACCCCAATCAAGTAAGGTGCCATTATTAAACAGAGGCCCTTGATGCAGTGCAGGTTGTCTGCACGGAGACCACTGGACAGCCTCAAACTTATATCGCCAGTCCCTACTCGGATGGCATATAGGAAGATCAGGCACTTGTGTAGCTTCCTTAGAGACCTTAGTAAGATAGTAGTAACGGTAGAAATAAAGGTCAAGTTTGCAAGCTTGCCATTCCTTTTAGGCTGATAGTTAAGATACTCCTGAGGAACGAGAGTAACACAGTTATCATGTGCTATTGTGGAAAAACAAAGACAAAAACTAGACAATAAAATCAAGGAGTCATTAAGTTTAATCTATCCCAAATTTTCAGTTAAGGGGTATGACAGGGACATCTATTGACCTCCTGTCCAAGAAGTATCATTAGATAACAAAGGCGGGTCAGCATCTCACCATGTAATAAAATTAAAAACAGGGGGATTTAGAACATGACTCCAGTAAACATGTTCTTGAGCTGATCCCACTTGGCAAAGGACAAAAATTACCAACCACCCCAACATCCATGTCTGTCTTACTTTTTCAGAAGTTCCCCCGATTACCACCAGATACAAAAGAAACCGATCCTCTGCAGTTGCAGGGGCTTCCATGGCGGCAAGCCGGATAGTTGCCTGTCGGTCCAATTTCTTTAGCTGTCCCCAGGTAATGTCAGGTGCCTTCCGAGTCATCGTTGTCATTGTCAGTCGATTCTCCAACAACAGGTCCTATTCTTGAGAAAAGAGCCCCATATTGCCCCTTTTTTGTTGATTAAGTTATACTTTAAGAGTTTGATGAGTTTAATAATGGCCTGACGGGTTGAGTTATAAGGAATACCAGTTTTGTGTTGTATGTGACAAAGTTGCAATACATGTGCAAATCGAGCACGAAGATAGCAAGGTCTATTATCAGTTTTAATAGTTTGTGGAAGAACTAAAGTCATAATAGATTCAAAAACCTGAGCAATTGCATCTTCAGTTTTTTTCTCCAGTCCGGGGGGTAGCATGTATTAAGCCTGTATAAGTGTCCACGGTAACTGGGAAACATTTGAAACGTCCAAATGATGGATACTGAGTAACATCAGTTTGCCAAATAGCATTAGGCACCAGACCTCATGGGTTGGCACCAAGCCCTAAGGAAAAGGGGGAAAGAGAATGCATTAGCAATCAGGACAAGTTTTAATAATTATGCGAGCTTGAGCAAGTGTCAAATGAAACTGTTGTTTAAGACTGCAGGCGTTCTGATGAAAAAACAAAGCATGACCAGCTTGAGTTCACAAAAAGGCAGGAGAATCTGCGAACCACATCTGTGTTTGTACCACAGCATCAGCTCGAATGTTCCCTTCTGATAAGGGACTAGATAGCCCAGAATGAGAGTGAATATGTGTGATGTAAAGAGGGTGATGACGGGCACAGAGGAGCTCTTGCGCTGCAAGAAGCAAAGCTAGTAGGGGTTCATTAGTAATGCCCTTCACATGTGCATGATCTAAACGAGTAATAGTATACACCGCATAAGCGGAATCATTAACTATATTTATGTCTTGGTGAAGAAAAGTTTGTAAGGCCAATATTAGGGCACCTGACTCTGCCTGTTGAGTGCTTCTAAAATGTTCCTAGATTTTGTGCTGCCAGTTCTACATGGCATCTTGCCACACTATAGTTGCCTTTCCAGTTTTTCCTGAACCATCTGTAAAGACAGAAGTGGCGTGAAGCAAGGGCTCAGAGACAACAATAGATACGAATTTAACAGGCACAGTTTGTAAAAAGTTCAGGAGCTTAGAGGCTGGTCAATGAAAGCTGATGTTACCAATAAAGTCAATCATTGCTACTTGCCAATTAAGATCACAAGCTAGGAGAGTATGAAATTGTTTCTTGTTTAACAATAGGAAAAGAGTAGCAGGGTCATTTTGGCCATATGCCCTGTTAAGCCACAATTATAATATGTGGCCCCAGTTATCATTGCAGCAAAGGTCTGAGCCAGATGGGTTGAGTGCCTATATTCTGGCACACTTTAATAAACATGCTGATTTCAGTGGCAGTGGCTCGGACTGGAGTTATTGCTGCCTGACAATCCTTATTTGCATTTTCAAAAGCCAATTACAACATAAGAAGTTTGGCAGCTTTAGGATACGGTGCCTGTTTTTTATTGTAACGTATGTTTCTGTGGCACCCTGTTTAACTATCATAAACGAACCCTGGGACTGTCTTATGGGTATTTTTTATGCTTGTATTGTTAGCTGTGAGCATTGAGGAAATAGACGGCTATCTGCCTGAGCCTAAGCCTGAGCCTGGGCTGAAGCAAAAGGCCCTGTTTCCAATAGCATATCAAGTTGTATTGGGATATTATTATCCAAATTTTGTAAGGATTGCTGCATGGCTAAATCACTGTACTCACGCCACCACACAGTATATTCAGCAGCTGAAACCGAAAGTTTTACTAAAGTTTTCCAATCATATGGAGTCATAACCATTTCCCAAAGCCTCAATCATCCCCTGCGTAAAGGGTGAAGGTACACCGTTTTCAAGAATGCTTTTCTTTAACTCTTCAAAGGCAGTAAAAGGCAAATTCTCATGCCGTCTCCTGTTGTTTTGAACAATAACGGAATGCGCCAAAAAGCGCCTCAGTCTCCCTTCCGAAGTCCCTCTTGGAGGCATCTGTCTAACAAGGAAGTTCGACGAGGAGTCGGCATCGAGGACGCGGCCACCAATCACACAGATGTTCACTGACCGAGGTCTTATCCAAGAACCATCTCTTGGGCGTCCTCCAATCTCCTCCAGGGGGGTGGGAGGCGCTGTTGGCTGAACGGCGCCAACCGATGCAGGTCCCTTTAAGGGTGGAGGAAAGGAGGGCAATGGTTTTTCCATAGGGGAAGGAAAGGGCTCCGGTCCGTCCTCATCCTCACTAGCAAAAATCTCTTCCTTATTCCCCATAGAAGGGAATGAAGAGTGGGGAGGAGTCTCTCCCTGTTGTTTTGGTTTCTGTTTTTCCTTCTCCTTTAAATCTCCCGAATTCCTTTCAGGCGGAGAAGATGGGCGGTCTGACTCACCGCAATCCGGCAGATAAAGAGGATACAACGCAGAGCGCACCAGCGCTCAGGTGGTCAAAATAGTAACAGTAGTAAAATGACCTTGCTCATATCCTCTTTTCAGGCAGCGAACTACCTGCTCCCACAACTCTAATTCTAATGTTCCTTGATCAGGAAACCGAGGGCATTCCTGCCGAATTAAAAACATAAGCTTGTGCAGAGCTCCAGGCTCTACAGTGCACTGGATAGCCTTAAGTAGCTGTTAAAAAATACTTTCTGTTCTTTAGTCGTTTATTGACCCATGATAACCCAAACGCTGGTAGTTTACGCGTGGGTACCGTCCTCCTGATGGGAGTCAGGGCTGTCCCTTACCGAGATTCCCCGAAAATTGATGAGTTTTCCTACTTCACGCGTAACTTCAAGGCGACCACATTGGGGGCACCATTTACAAAGCTTATAGCTTGCAGTGAATGCCAAGAATGAGTTCTCAGACAATTCTAGCTGAGCGGGGAGGGAAACAGCTCTTCTGAGAAAGTGCCTCCCCAGGATCCGTCCGCTAAGTATTTATTGAAAGGGTTTGTTATACCACACGTATCCACTAGATGGCGTTCTGAGATCGGGTCGTGAGACACCTGCAGCCTTGTAAAAGCCCTCAGACCACATGCTCAGGAGGCTGTTTTCAGCGTTCCTTATTACACACTCCACTCCTTGTCCTGTTTTCAGGGTCAAGAACTTACATTCTTATGCACAAGGACTTACATTAACATACACACAGTGCCTCAGTATTTTTCCATGCCTCGACTTCAAATGCCATGTACATAAGCTTGAATATGTTGACGTGCACCCCCACAGAGTAATATCTCCCTAGGATATTACGAGTAATATCACAGAATGTACACACATTGTGACACCCACTGTGATATTATGATTAATATCTCCCTAGAATATTCTGAGTAATCTCACACGGTGTGCACACATGGTGTACATGCACTGTGATTTAGCAGAAATATCTCTCTAGGATATTACTACTATTATCACAAAGTGTACACCCATTGTGATATAAGAAGTAACATCTACCTAAAATATTACGAGTAATATGATAGGGTGTACACCCACTGTAATATTAAAAGTAATATCTCCGTAGGATATTAAAAGTAATATCATTGTGTGTACACCCAATGTGATACTGGCTGTAATGTCGTTGTAGGATGTTACAAGTAACATCACAGCATGTAAAACCACTAAGATGTTAGGAGTAATATCTCTCTAGGATATTTCGTGTAATATCAGACAGTGTACACCCACTGTGATATTAGGAGTAATATGATCCACGAATTTTAAGAGTTATATCACAGAATGTATGCACATGGTGTACACCAACTGTGATATTAGAAATAATATCTCTATAGGATATTACAAATAATATCCCGGGGTGTATGCACATGGGCTACACCCACTGTGATATTAGGAACAATATCTCCATAGGATACTATGTGTAATATCACAGGGAATACACACATGTTTTACACCCACTGTGATATTTGGAGTAATATCTCCCTAGTGTATTACAAATAATATCACAGGGTGTACACACATAATGTACATCCACTGCGATATTAGAAGTAATATATCTGTAGTATATTATGAGTAATATCACAGGATGTACACCCATTGTGATATTAGGAGTAATATCTCCCTACAATATTATGAGTAATATCACAGGGTATACACACATAATGTACACACACAGTGATATTAGGAGTAATATCTCTCTAGGATATTACAAGTAATATCACAAGGTGTACACACACTGTTATATTAGGAATAATATCTCCCTAGGATATTACGAGTAATATTACAGGTTGTACAAATATGATGTACACCCACTGTGATATTAGAAGCAATATCTCCCTAAAATATTATGAGTAATATCACAGGGTGTACACCCACAGTGATATTTAAAGTAATATCTCCCTAAAATATTATTAGTAATATCACAGGATGTATACACATAATGTACACCCCCTGTGATATCAGGAGTAATATCACCCTAGGATATTCTGAGTAATATCACAGGGTGTACACACATGGTGTACCTCCACTGTGATTTAGAACAAATATTTCCCTAGGATAATATGAGTAATATCACAGGGGGTACACCCACAGTGATATTAGGAGTAATATATTCCTAGGATATTAAGAGTAATATCACAGGGTGTGCACCCACTGTGATATTTGGAGTAATATCTCCCTAAAATATTATGAGTAATATCACAGGATGTACACACATGGTGTACACCCCCTGTAATATTAGGAGTAATATCTCCCTAGGATATTCTGAGTAATATCACAGGGTGTACAACATGTGTGTACACCCACTGTGATTTAGAAGAAACACTACCCTAGGAAATTACAAGTAATATCACAGGGTGTACACTCACTGTGATATTGAAAGTAATATTTCCTCAGGCTATTAAGAGTAATATCACAGTGTGTATACCCAATGTGGTATTAGCAGTAATATCTCCCTAAGATATTATGAGTAAATTCAAAGAGTGTAAAGCCACTGTAATATGAACAGTAACATCTATCTGAAACATTATGAGTAATATCACAGGGAGTACATACATGGTGTAAACCCACTGTGATATGAGGAGCAATATCTCTCTAGGATATTATGAGTAATATCACAGTGGGTGTACACAAATGCTGTACTCCCACTATGATATTAGAAGTGATATCTCCCTCAGATTTTAAGAGTAATATCACATGGCGTATGCACATAATGTACACCCACTGTGATATTCTGAGTAATATCTCTCTAAAATATCATGAGTAATGTTACAGGTTGTATACACATGGGATACAGCCACTGTGATATTAGGAGCAATACCTTCATAGGATATTACGTGTAATATCAAAGGGAAAACACACATGTTGCAAACCCACTATAATATTAGGAGTAATATCTCCCTAGAATATAATGAGTAATACCACAGAGTGTACACTGACTGTGATATCAGGAATACCATCTTTCTAGGATATTACGAGTAGTATCACAGGTTGTACACACGTGGTGTACCCCCACTGTGATATTAAAAGTAATATATCCCCAGGAAATTCCAAATAATATTATACAATGTACACCCACTTTGATAATAGTAGTAATATCTCCCTAGTGTATTGTGAGTAATATCACAGGGTTACACCTACTGTGATATTAGGAATATCTTCCTAGGATAGTAAGAGTAATATCACAGGGTGTACATCCACTGTGAAATTAGAAGTAATATCTCCCTAGGATATTACTAGAAATGCTGTGATATTACTAGTATTGCTTGTAATGCTCCCAATATCACAGGGGGTATACATTCCCTCTGTGATATTGTTCCTAATATCTTGGGGGGAGGGGCGGGAAAGGATATTATTACCAATATTGCAGGGGGTGTACACCCCCCTTGTGATATATTTCCCAGTTTCCAGGGGGAAAGATGATTGATATTACTCCCGATATCGCAGGAAGTACACACTCCCACTGTGACATTGTTCCTAACATCCGGGGACAGAGAGGATATTACTCCCAATATTGCAGGAGGTATACACCCCCTTGATATTATGAACAATATCCAAAGGGGGTGTATACCTCCTGCAATATTGGGAGTAATATCAAGGGGGAGAAGATATTATTACTCTCAATATCACAGGGAGTGTACACCACCACTGTAATATTGTTCCTAATATCCGGGGAGAGAGAGATGATAATATTACTCCCAATATGGCATTAAGTGTACACCCCCCCCCCATGATATTGTTCCTAATATCGAGGGGAAGGAGGATGATGTTACTCCCAATATCGCAGGGAGTGTACACCCCCCTTGTGATATTGTTTCTAACATTTATGAGGGGAGAGGATGATATTACAACCTATATGGCAGGAACTGTACATCCCCCCTGTGATATTGTTCTTAATATCCGGAAGGAAAAGATGATATTACTTTCATTATTACAAGGGGTGTATGCTCCCAGCCGTGATATTGTTTCTAACATCCAGGGGGGGAAAAGGATGATGTTAATAACAAATCACAAAAGTTGTACACACCCCTGTGATATTGCTTTTAATATCCAGGGAGGAAGGAAATGATATTACTCCAAATATTGCAGTGGGTGTACACCCCCCCCGGGATGTTGTTCCTAATATCCTGGGAGGGAGAGTATGATATTACTCCCAATATCACAGGTGGTGTACATTCCCCCTGTGATACTGTTTCTAATATCCAGAAAGAAAGGGGATGAAATTACTCCCAATATCTCAAGGGCTGTACACACCCCTATGATATTGTTTATAATATCCAAGGGGAAAGAGAATAATATTACTCCCAAAATGGCAGGGTGTGGACAGCCCCTCCTATGATATTTTTCTAATATCCAAGTGGGAGTAGATAAAATTTCTCCCAATATCGTAGGAGGTGTACACCCCCACTGTGATGTTTTTTCCTAATATCCAGCGTGGGAGAGGACGATATTACACTCAACATTGCAGGGGGTGCAAACTCTCTCTGTGATATTGTTCCCAATATTCACGGAGGGGGAGAATATGATAGTACTCTCAATATCACAGGTGGCGTACAGCCCCTAGGTAATATTGGTCCTAATATCCGAGGTAGAGGGGAGAGGATGATATTACTCCCAATATCATAGGGTTTGTACACCACCCTGTGATATTGTTCCTAATGCCACGAGGGGGAGACGATGATATTACTCCAAATATCGCAGAGGGTGTACATTCCCCCTGTGATATTGTTCCTAATATGCAGAAAGGGAGGAGGATATTACTCCCAATATCACAGAAGGTGTACACCTGGCCTGTGATATTGTTCCGAATATCAAGGGCATAAGATGATAATATTACTCCCAATATCTCTGGGGGTTTATGCCCTGCCCCCCATAATATTGTTCCAAATATCCAAAGGAGAGATGATGATATTGCTCTCAATATCGCAGAGGGGTGTGCACCACCCCTGTGATATTTTTCCTAATATCCACGAAAGAAGAGGATAATATTCCCAGTATCGCAGGAGCTGAACACCCCCCTGTAATATTGCTCTTAATATCCAAGGAGGGAGAGTATTATATTATCTCCAGTGTTGCAGGGGGTGTACATTTCCCCTTTGATTTTTTTTTAATATCCACGGGGAAGAAAATGATATTACTCTCAATATCACAGGGGGTATACACTCCCCCTGAGATATTGTTTTTAATATCGAGTGGGAAGGAAAATTACGTTACTCCCAATATCGCAGGGGGTGTACACCCTCTGGCAATATTGTTCCAAATATCCAAGGGGGGAGAAAATGGTTACTCCCAACATCGCAGAGGGTTACAGCCCCCCTGTAATGTAGTTTTAAATATCCAGGAAAGGAGAGGATGATTTTACTTCCAATATCACAGGGAGTGTACACCCCTGCTGAGATATTGTTCGTAACACCTAGAAGACAAAAAGGATGATATTAACCACAACATAGCATGAGGGGTACACACTCCTTGTGATATTGTTTCTAAATCCAGGGAGGGAGAGGATATTACTCCCAATATCGCAGGAGGTGTACACTCTCCCTGTGATATTGTTCCTAATATCCAAAAAGGATGGGGATGATATTACTTTGAATATTGCAGGGGGTGAACACCACCCTTGTGATATTGTTCCTAATATCCAGGGAGGGAGACTATGATATTACCCCCAATATCGCAGTGGGTGTACATTCCCCTGTGGTATTATTCCTAACATCTAATATCTAGGGAAAGAGAGGACGATATTACTCTGAATATCGCAGGGCGTGTACATCCCCCATGATATTGTTCCTAATATCCAGGGAGGGAGATGATTATATTACTCTCAATATGGCATGGGGCTGTACACTCCCCCTGTAATATTGTTCCTAATATTCAGGGGGAAAGATGATGACATTAGTGTACACCACCTCTGTGATATTTTTTCTAATATTCAGGGGCGGGGGAGGATGATGTTACTCCCAATATCGCAGGGGGTGTACACCACCCATGTAATATTGCTTCTAATATTTAAGGCAGGAAGTATTCACATGCCTTGTGATACTGTTCTTAATATCCGGTGGGGAAATGATGATATTACTCCCATTATTGCAGGGATGTACCTTCCCTGTGGTATTGTTTCTAATATCCAGTGGGAAACAGGATAATCTTACTCCCAATATCACAGAAGTTGTACTCCACTCTGTGATATTGTTCCTAATATCCAGGGAGAAAGGAAATGATATTACTCCAAATATCGCAGGGGTGTAAACCGCCCTTATGATATTGCTCCTAATATCCGGGGGGGAGACAATAATGTTACAGTAAATATCGCAGGTGTTGTACACACCCCCTGTGATATTGCTCCTAATATCCAGAAAGGGATAGCACAATATTACTCCAAATATCGCTGGGGGTATACACTTCCCCTCTTGATATTGTTCCTAATATCCAGAGGGGGATAAAATGATATTACTCCCAATATCGCAGGAAGTATACACTCCCTCTGTGATGTTGTTCCTAATATTCAGGTGGGGGAGAGGACGATATTACTACCAATATCGCAGGGCGTGTACACCCCCCTTGTGATATTGTTCCCAATATCTAGGGAAGGAGATGACAATATTACTCCCAATATGGCAGGGGGTGTACACTCCCACTGTGACATTGTTCCTAATATCCAGGAGGAGAGAGGATTATATTACTTCCAATATGGCAGGAGGTGTACACCCCCCGCCCCGTGATGTTGTTTATAATATCAAGGGGGTGAGAGAATATTATTACTCCTAACATTGCAGAGGGGTGTACACCACCCCTGGAATATTGTTCCTAATATCCAAAGAAAGATGATGATATTACTCCCAATATCGTAGTAAGTGTACACCAACCCTGCCATATTGTTCCTAATATCCAGGAAGAACAGGATGATGTTACTCCCAATATCGAAGGGAGTGTACACAGCCCTTGTGATATTTTTCTAATATTTAGGAAGGGAGACGATGATATTACTCCCAATATCGCAGTAAGTGTACACCAACCCTGTCATATTGTTCCTAATATCCAAGGGGGAGAAGATTGATATTACTCCCATTATTGCAGTGTACTCCCCCTTATGATATTGTTCATAATATCCATGAAAAAAGAGGATAATATTACTCCCAATATCGCAGGGGATGAACACCCCCCTGTGATATTGTTCCTAATATCCAGGGAGGGAGAGTATGATATCACTCCCAATATCGCAAGGGATGTATATTTCCCTTTTGATATTGTTCCTAATACCAACGGAGATAGAGGATATTATTCCCAATATCGCAAAGTGTACATCCCCCTTGTGATATTGTTTTTAATATCCAGGAAGGAGGAGAATGATACTGCTCACAATATTGCAGGGGGTGAGCAACCTCCTTGGATACTGCTCCTATTATCCAAGGTGGAGAGAATGATATTACTCCCAATATCACTGAGGGTGTACAGTCCCTCTGTAATATAGTTCCAAATATCCAGGGAAGGAGAGAATGATACTACTCCCAATATTGCAGGGTGTGTACACCCCTGCTACCATATTATTCATAATATCCAGGAAAAAAGAAAACGATATGGCTCCCTTTATAGCATGAAATGTACATACGCCCTGTGATATTATTTATAATATCCAGAGAGGAAGAGGATGATATTACTCCCAATATCACAGAAGGTGTACACCCTCCCTGTGATATTGTTCCTAATATCCAGGAAGGGAGGAGATGATATTATTACTCCCAATATTGCAGGGGTGTACAATACCCCAGTGATATTGTTCCTAATATCCATGAAAAGAGAGTATGATATTATTCCCAATAAGGCAGGGGTTGTCACCCACCCTGTGATATTGTTTCTAATATCCAGAAAGAAAGACTATGATATTACTCCCAATATCGCAGAGGGTGTACATTACCCCTGTGATATTATTCCTAATAATGAGAGGAATACTTTCATTATCGCAGGGCATGCACAGCCCCACGCTGTGATATTGTTTCTAATATTCAGAGGAGGAGAGGATGACATTACTCCCAATATCACAGGGGCTGTACACTCACCCTGTGATATTGTTCCTAATATCCAGGGAGGGAGACTATGATATTACCCCCAGTAACACAGGGAGTGTACATTCCCCCTTTGATATTAGTCCTAATATTCAGGGAAAGAGAGGATGATATTACTCCGAATATCACAGGGCGTGTACACCCCCCCCGCATGATATTTTTTCTAATATCCAGGGGAGGAGAAGATGTTATTACTCCCATTATTGCAAGTGAAGGACACACCCGTGTGATATTGTTTCTAATATTTAGGGGGGGGAAATGATATTATTACTCGTCCTATTGCATTGTATGTACACAACTCTGTGATCTTGTTTTTAATATCCAGGGGAAGAGAGAATATTACTCTGAATATCGCAAAAAGTGTACACCCCCTGTGATAGTTTGTAATATCGAGGGAGAAGATGATATTACTCTTAACAAAGTAAACACATAGTGTATTCACTCCCCTGTGATATGATTCGTAATATCCAGGGAGGAGAGGAAGGTGATACTACTCCCCATACCGCGGGGTGTGTACACCCCTCTGTGTGGTTCCCAGTAACCAGGGGCGGGGGGAGGAGGGTGATATAACTCCCCATGTCGCGGGGGATGTTCACTCCCCTGTGACACTGTTCATAATATACAGAGAGGGAGAGGAGGGTGATATTACTCCCCATATCGTGTTCACCCCCCACACTGTGATTTGGTTCCTAATATCCAGGAGGGGAGAGCAGGATGATATTACTCCCCATATCGCAGAGGGTGTACACCCGCCTGCCATATTGGGAGTGATATCGTCCTCTCTTCCCCTGGATACTACGCGCAACATCTAAGGGGTGTGTACATTCTCCACGATATTGGGAGTAATTTCATCCTCTCTCCCACCAGGTGTTGTGAACAATGTCACAGTCGGGTGTACATTCCCTGCAATATCAGGATTAATATCATCCTCTCGCTTCTTGGCTATAGTGAACAATATCACAAGGGGGTGTACATTCCTCAATATTGGGAGTAATATCTTCCTCCTGCAACCTGTATATTATGAACAATATCACAGAGGGATGTATAGCCCCTAAGATATTGGGAGTAATATCATCATCTCGCCTCCTGGACATTACGAACAATAACACAAGGGTACGTACGTCTTCTTCGATATTAAGAGTAGTATCCACCTTTCCCCTGCTGGATATTGTGAAAAATATTTCCAGGAGTATACACTCCATGCGATATTGGAAGTAATATTACCTCTCTCCTTCTGGATATTATGAACAATAGCACAAGGTGGTGTACGCACAGGGTGTTTATGACATTAGGAGTGACATCATCTCCTCCCCGCCTTGGTTATTAGGAACAATATCACAGGGGGTAGTACCCCCCTGTGATATTGGGAGTAATATCATTCTCCCCCTGGTATATTATGAACAATATCAAAGGGGAGATTAGGCCCTCCCACAATATTTTGGATAATGTTATCTTCTCATCCCCTGGGTATTACGAATATCACAAGGGTGTGTGCACCCCCTGCGATATTGAGAGTAATAACATTTTCTCGCCCCCTGGATATTGTGACCAATATCGCAGGCAGGTGTGCACCCTTTGCAATATTGGGCATAATATCCTCTCGACCCCTGGAAATTGCGAACAATATTGCAGAAAGGTGTGCACCCCTGCGATATTGGAAGCACTATCTCGACCCCTGGATATTGCAAACAATATCACATGGGTGTGTGCAGCCCCTGAGATATTGGGAGTAATATCATCCTCTCGCCCACTGGATATGGTGAACAATATCACAGGAGGGTGTGCACCACCTACGATATCAAAGGTAATATCCTCTCACCTCCTTAATATTGCGAACATTATTACAGGGGGGCCTGTGATGTTAAAGTAATATCATCCTCTCGCTCCTGGATATTATGAACAACATCACAGGTAGTGTGCACCCCCTGAGATATTGGGAGTAATATCAACCTCTCACTCCCTGAATATTATGAAAACTATCACAGGTGTTTGTGCACTTCCTGCGATATTGGAAGTAATATTATCCTCTTGCCCCCTGGATATTGAGAACAATATTACAGGGGGTGTGCCCCCCTGCGGTATTGGGAGTAATGTCATCCTCTTGCCCCCAGGATATTGCGAATATCACAGGTTGGTGTACACACTTTGCGATATCAGGAGTAATATCATCCTCTCACTCCCTGGGTATTGCGATCAATATTACAGTGGGGTGTACACCCCCTGTGATATTAGGAGTAATACCATCCTTTCGCCTCCTGGATATTGTGAACAATAACACAGGGGAGTGTGCACTCTCTGCAATATAGGAAGTAATATCATCCTCTTGCAATCTGGATATTGCAAACGATATTAAAGAAAAGTGTGTACACCCTGCAATATTGTGAATAATATTACATGGTGTACACACATTGGGTGCACCTACTGTGCTATTAGGAGTAATATCTATCTTCCTAGGATATTATGAATAATATCCCTCGGTATACACCCACTGTGCTATTAGGAGTAACATCACCCTAGGATATTACTAATAATATCACAGGGTGTGCAAATATAGTGTACACCCACGGTGGTATTAGGATTAGTATCTCCCTAGGATATCTGAAATAATATCACAGGGTTTACACCCACTGTGATATTAGGAGTAATATCTCAGAAGGATATGAAAAATAATATCACAGGGTGTACACACATTGTGATATTAGGAATAATATCGTTCTAGGGTATTATGAATAATAGCACGGGGGTACACCCACTGTGATATTAGGACTAATATAGCCCTAGGATATTACAAATAATATCACCGTGTGTAAACCACTGCAATATTAGGAGTAATATCTTCCTAGAATATTACAAATAACATAATAGGGTGTACACCCCTGTGATATTAAAAGTAATATCTCCCTAAAATATTAAGAATAATATCAGAAGGTGTGCACCCTCTGTGATATTAATAGTAATATCTTTCTTGACATTATGAATAATATCACAGGGTGTGCACCCACAGTGATACTAGCATTAATATCTCTCTAGGATATTACAAATAACATTACAGGATGTGCACCCTCTGTAATATTAGATGTAATATCTCCCTAGGATATTACGAATAATATTACAGTGGGTGTACACACATGGTGTGCACCCACTGTGATATTAGGAGTAATATCTCCCTAGGATATTACAAATAATTAGGAGCAATGTCTCTCTAAACTATGACAAATAATATCACAGGGTGTACACACACAGTATGCACTCACTGTGATATTAGGAATAATATCTCCCTACGATATTATGAATAATATCACAGGGTGTACACACGTTGTGTGAACTCACTCTGATATTAAAAGAAATATCTCCCTAGGACATTACCAATAACATCACAGGTTGTACTCACATGGTGTGCACCCACTGTTATATTAGGAGTAATATCTCCCTAGGATATTACGAATAATGTCACAAGATGTACACATAGGGTGTGCACCAACTGTGATATTAGAAGTAATATCTTCCTAGTATATTAGGAATAATATCACAGGGTGTGCACCCACTATGATATTAGGAGTAATATCTCCCTAGGATGTTACAAATAATATCACATGGTGTGCACCCACTGTGATATTAGTTGTAATATCTCCCTAGGGTATTACAAATAATACCACAGTGTGTGCACCCACTGTGGTGTTAGGAGTAATATCTCCCTAGGATATTACAACTAATATCACATGGTGTGCACCCACTCTGATATTAGGTGTAATTTCTCCCTAGGATATTACAAATAATATCACACAGTGTGCACCCACTGTAATATTAGGAGGAATATCTTCCTAAGATATTACAAATAATACCACAGGGTGCGCACCCACTGTGATATTAGGAGTAATATCTCCCTTAGATATTACAAATAGTGTCACAGGGTGTGCACCCTCTGTGATATTAGAAGTAATATCTTTCTAGGATATTAAGAATAATATCAAGGTGTGCATGCACTCTGATACTAGAAGTAATATCTTTTTAAGATATTACAAGTAGTATCACATAGTGTGCACCCACTGAGATGTTAGGAGTAATATCTCCCTAGGGTATAACAAATAATATCACAGGGTATGCACCCACTGTGATATTAGGAGTAATATCTCTCTAGGACGTTACGAATGGCATCACAGGTTGTTCACCCACTGGGATATTAGGGGTAATCTCTTTCTATCATATTATGAATAATATGCACCAACTGTGATAACAAGAATAATATCTTCCCATGATATTATTCCTAATATCACAGAGTGTGCACCCACTGTGATATCTGGAGTAATATCACCCCAGGATATTATGAATAACATCACAGTGGGTGCATACTCAGTGATATTACTCTTTATATCTTATGAAGATATTTCTTTTACTATCACAGTGGGCACACGCCCTGTGATATTAGGAGTAATATTTTTCTAGGATATTACAAATATTATCACAGGGTGTGGGCCCACTGGGATATTAAGAGTAATATCTCCCTAGGATATTATCAATAATATTACAGGCTGTGCACCTACTGTGATGTTAGGAGTAATATTGCCCTAGGATATTTTGAATAATATCACAGGGTGTACACTCACCGTTACATTATGAGCAGTATCTCCCTAGAATATTACAAATAATATCACAGAGTGTACACCCACTGTGTTATTAGGAGTATTATTTCCCTAGAATATTGCCAATAATATCACAGGGTATACACACATGGTGTATACCTATTGTGTTCTTTGGAGTAATATCTCCCTAGCATATTAGGAATAATAACACAGGATGTACATCCACTACGGTATTAAGAGTAAAATCTCCCTCGAATATTGTGAATAATATCAAAGGGTGCACACAAAGGGTGTACACCCACTGTGATATTAGGAGTAATATCTCTATTCCTAAGATATTATGAATAATATCAAAAGATCTCCACCCAATGAGATATTAGGAATAATATCTATCTCCCTAGGATATTACAAATAATGTCACATGGTGTACAGCCACTGTGATATTGGTATAATATCTCCCTAGGATATTATTCATAATATCACACGGGTGTACACCAACTGTGATATTAAGAGCACTGACTTCCTCAGATATCATGAATAATATATCAGGATGTACATCCACTGTGATATTAGGAGTTATATCTCCCTAGGATATTACAAATAATATCACAAGGTGTATACACATTATGATATTAGGAGTAATATCTTCCTAAGATATGAATAATATCACAAGGTGTACACCCACTGTGATGTTATGAATAATATCTCCCTAGTATATTATGAATAATATCACAGGGTGTACATCTTTCTAGGATATTACGAATAATATCACAGAGTGTGCACCCACTGGGTGTGTTCTTCATCCACAGATTCAACCAACTGTGAATTGAAAATATTCAGAAAAAAATGACGAAAGTAACAATACAACACTTTAAAATAATACAGGCTGGGCATAGCGGATCACACTTGTAATCCCAGCACTTTGGGTGGCTGAAGCAGGAGGATTACTCGAGGCCAGGAGTTTGAGGCCAGCCTCAAAAGGCTGCAATGAGGTATGCTCATCCCACTACACTCCAGCCTTGGCAACAGAGTAAAACACTGTCGCTTAAAAAGCAAACAAATAAAACAATACAAATAAACAATACAGCATAACAACTATTTATATAGTCGTTACATTGCATTAGGTATGATAAATAATCTAGCAGTTGGGCGCAGTGGCTTACACTTATAATCCCAGCATTTGGGAGGTCAAGGCAGGCAGATTGCCTGAGGTAAGGAGTTCGAGACCAGCCTGGCCAACATGGCGAAACCTCGTCTCTACTAAAAATACAAAAAAAAGTTAGCCAGGAGTGGTGGTGCTCACCTGTAATCCCAGCTACTCAGGAGGCCGAGGCACAAGAATCACTTGAACTTGGGAGGTGGAGGTTTCAGTGGGCCAAGACTGCATCAGTGCACTCCAGCCTGGGTGACAGAGCAAGACTCCATCTCAAAAAAAAAAAAAGGTTTACAGGAGGATGTGTGTAAGTTATATGCAAATACTATACCATTTTATATCTATTAATTTACTTATTTGAGATGAGACTTCACTCTGTCACCCAGGCTGCAATGCAGTGGTGCAGTTGGCTCGCTGCAACCTCCGCCTCCTGGGCTCAAGCAATCCTCCCACCTCAGCCTCCCAAGTAGCTGAGACTACTTGCTTGCACCACTATGCCCAGCTAATTTTTTTTTAATTTTGTGTAGAGATGAGGGTCTCCCTATGTTGCCCAGGTTGGTCTTAACTCCTGGGCTCAAGCAATCCTCCCACTTCGGCCTCCCAAAATTCTGGGATTACAGGCATGAGCCACTGCTCCTAGCCACTACACCATTTTATATCAGAAACTTGAGCATCCATGGAGTACTCGGGGGTCCTGGAACCAATCTTCCATGGGCACCAAGCGAGGACTGTATATGAGGTCTTGGTACTAAGTGAACAGCCCACATCACCCTCACAGAAGCCAAATAAGACAGCTGGAGGTTGAATTTGGCCTGGGCTGACACCCTGTGAGGCACACCCTGCGCAAAGCTTCCCAGGACTTTCCCTCAAAGAGAAAGAGCAACCTTTGAAGGAGGCCCACACACTCTTCCCGTATTCTCAAACGCATCTCACTTTTTCTCCAAAACTGTATTTGGGTCAGGTATGGTGGCTCATGCCGGTAATCCCAGCACTTTGAGAGGCTGAAACAGACAGATCACTTGAGACCAGGAGTTCGAGACCTGCCTGGCCAACATGGTGAAACTGCCTCTCTACTAAAAATACAAAAACTAGCCAGGCATGGTGATGGGTGCCTGTAATCCCAGCTACTTGGGAGGCTGAGGCAGGAGAATCACGAAGCTGGGAGGCAGAGGTTGTGGTGAGCCGAGATCATGCCACTGCACTCCAGCCTAGGTGACAGTGAGACCCTGTCTCAAAAAATATATAAATAAATAAAATAAAAGTTTGAGATTAGCCTAGGCAACATAGCAAGGCTCCATCTGTACAAAACTAAAAAATAAAAATAAACTGTATTCATATTTGCATAGCATGCATTACTACCACACGCGCTAAGATTATGGATTGGGGGTTTCCCGTCATCTCCACCCCTATGAAACTAGATTTTCTTCCTATGAGAGAGAAGAGGTTATGGAGAGAAAATAGTTTGATCCCTTTGGGGAGCGTTGAAGATGCTTCCAGTAATTGTTTTGGAATTGAAAGGGGGCCGTGGGTGAGTGACTTTTAAGAGTAATGCTAAGTTGATTCATCGAGAACTGCCAGGCAAATGGCAGCTAACAGAGGGGCTCCAGAGGGAACTGTTTCTGGAGCCAGGGGAGGTGCAGACCGAAGGTCAAGAAAGAGGCCAGCACCAAGCTTTTGATCAGAGGGAAGGAAGTCTGCATTGGAGGCCCCGAGGAAACAGAGAGCCTGAGAACCGTACCTGTGTTCTGAGACCATTTCAGCTGAGCTCTGCAGAGGCTCTGAAAACTGTTCCAGGCAACAGAGCTCATCACAAGGGGCAGAGCTCACTCTCTTAAAAAGAAAGACTGGGCCAGGCAAGGTGACTCACGCCTATAATCCCAGCACTTTGAGAGGCTGAGACGGGAAGATCACTTGAGTTCATGACCAGCCTGGGCAACATAGTAAGACCCCCTCTCTGCAAAAGATTTAAAAATTATCTGAGCATAGTAGTATACACCTGTGATCCTACTTACTTGGGAGGCTGAGGAGGGAGGATCCTTTGAGCCCAGGAGTTTGAGGCTGCAGTGAGCTATGCTCATGCCACTGCACTCCAGCCTGGGCAACAGAGTGAGACCCAGCCACAAAAAAAAAAAAAAAAAGAAAGAAAGAAAGAAAGAAAGAAAAGAAAAGAAATTAAAAGAGAGACTGAAGGAGAATAGCAATCCTCAATAGATGACCTAGGAGACCATTTCCAGGAGACGGAATAAGATCCAAGGCACAGCTAAGGGGCTGAAAGGAAGGAGGCAGGACGTGTTAAGGTTTTGAAGCCCCATTATGGGTGGGACACTGTGCAACGTGCTTCCACAGGTTATTTTATTGAAAACCCTGACACTAGCCCACTGGGTTGGTATTGTCATTTCCATTTGGCAGGTGGAGAAACTAATGTTTGGCTTCAGTCACTTGCCTGCATTGCACAGCTGGTAGCGGTGAGAGGACTGTGACCCAGGTTTGTCTGATGTTTGAGGAGCAGCCCAACATTTGCTAAATGGAACAGGACTTGTGGAACACCTTGGAGTTATGGTTCTTGATCTTATTTTCAGTCACAGACCTCTTTGAGGGCGGGAGTCTTAAACCTAGGGAACCTATTGGGGGGCTTTTGGGGGCTCGTGAACCTCCTGAAACCATCCACAAAATTCACCTTTTGTGTGCATTTTTCTGAAGAGAAAATCCAGAACTTTCTATCAATTCTCTAAGGGTCTCTGTCAAAAGGTTTTAGCCATTATTTTAAGAAGTCCACAACCTTTACAGTAGCAGGAAGAGGAAAGGACCCAAAAAACTTTAGACTGGCCGGGCTTGGTGGCTCTTGCCTATAATCTCAGCACTTTGGGAAGCCGAGGTGGGTGGATCATAAGGTCAGGAGTTTGAGACCAGCCTGGCCAATGTGGCGAAACCGTGTCTATACTAAAAATACAAAAATTAGCTGGGCATGGTGGCATGAGCCTATAATCCCAGCTACTCTGGAGGTTGAGGCAGGAGAATCACTCGAACTCAGGAGGTGGAGGTTGCAGTGACCCGAGATTGCGCCACTGCACTCCAGCAAAACTCCGTCTCAAAAAAAAAAGATGATGCAAAAGAGAAATGAGAAACAGGTGCCAGGTAAGGCGACAGGGTCTCTGAGGACATCACATATCCACATGGGATCAGTGTCCCCACCAACATCTGTGGCCACCCAGCATCATTTTTATTTTTTGAGACAGGGTCACCCTGTTACCTAGGCTGGAGTGCAGTGGTGCCATATTGGCTCATTGCAACCTCTACTTCCTGGGCTCAAGCAATCCTCCTGCCTCAGCCTCCCAAGTAGCTGGGACTAAAGGCACAGAACACCATGCCTAGCTACTTTTGTTTTTTATTTTGTGTAGAGATGGGATCTTGCTATGTTGCCCAGGCTGGCCTCAAACTCCTGGACTCAAGCAATCTTCCTGCCTCGGCCTCCCCAAGTGTTGGAGTTACAATCATGAACCACTGTTCCTGGTCACACAGCATCTTTTGAAGGTGCTATGTCCTGGGAATTTCTCATTCATGTTGTGAGTCCACTTCCCTTTCCCAGGGTTCCATAACAAAGATCTGTGACATGAGCTCTGCCAATCGGATGCTCTTTTATTGGACTGGGGCTCAGGCAGTTCTGACCCAGGAAGGGAAATTTGCTTTGTCTGGGGTGGAGGCAGCAAAGATGTTGATGAGGCTCCAGCAGTGGCTACTTTGTGAGTCTGCGGCCCAGAAGAGGCAGTGGTGCTAACGGTGGAGTCCGGTGCCCAGTGGCCCTGGCAGGTGTGTCCTCACAGGCCAGGCTTGCAGTGTGGTTTGGACATTGTTTCTGGAAGCTGAGCCTCAAGCTGAGTCCTTCTGCCTTCCCAGCGAAGCTTCCCATTAGCCTCGTCAAAAATTCCTTTCCTGCTTTATAAGCCCAACTCAGTGTCTGTTGCTTGTAATTAAGACTGCTAAATGAGGCCCGGTGTGGTGGCTCACACCCATAATCCTAGCACTTTGGGAGGCCGAGGCAGGTGGACCACCTGAGGTCAGGAGTTTGAGACCAGACTGGCCAACATGGCGAAACCCCGTCTCTACTAAAAATACAGAAATTAACCAAGTATGGTGGCACGTGCCTGTAATCCCAGATACTACTCAGGAGGCTGAGGCAGGAGAGTTGCTTGAACCTGGGAGGCAGAAGTTGCAGTGAACCGAGATTGCGCCACTTCACTCCAGCCTGGGTGAAAGAGCGAAACTCTGTCTCGAACAACAACAACAACAACAAAAGACTGCTAAATGGCATATCCACATTTGAATGTGGGGAAGAAATGAAAATTACAGAGTATGAGGCAGAGGTTCACAAGCATGAACATTAACACCCCTATATAAGAGATTGAGGCCAGGCATGGTGGCTCACACCTCTAATCCTAGCACATGGGAGATGGAGGCAGATGGATCACTTGAGCCCAAGAGTCCGAGACCAGCCTGGGCAACATAGTGAGATCCTATCTCTACAAACATTTGAAAAATTAGCTGGGCCTGGTGGCACATGCCAGTAGTCCCAGTGACTCAGGAGGCTAAGGTGGGAGGATTGCTTGCACCTGGGAGGTGGGGGTTGCAGTGAACAGAGATTGCACCACTGCACTCCAGCCTGGGCAACAGAGGCAGACTCTGTCCAAAAAAAAAAAAAAAAAAAAAGATTGAGACCAGCTGTAGAGGCAGGAGGATTGCTTGAGGCCAGGATTTTGAGACCAGCCTGGGGTCTTTTGTAGAGACCCCAATCTCTACAAAAAACACTAAAAATTAGCTAGGTGTGGTGGCTTATGCCTGTATGTCCCAGCTACTTAGGAGGCTGAAGTGGGAGGCTTATTCGAGCCCAGGAGGTTGAGGCTGCAGTGAGCTCGTAATTGTGCCACTACACTCCAGCCTGGGTGACATAACGAGAAAGAAAGAAAAGAAAAGCTTAGAAGGAGTAAATGGAGTAGATTAGAATATTACAAAGCAGACACAAAGAAAAAAGTAAAAGTGTAAGACAGTCCAAGGATTAGTTTTTAATTAATGGTTTAAAGGGAACGGAATGTTTTTAAAAAAATGAAGTAGAAAAATTATTTGGTGAGTAGTTTGAAAATTATCACTAGAAAAACAGTAAAATTATAGGTGCAGTGGCTCACACCTATAATTCTAGCACTTTGGGAGGACAAGGTGGACGGATCACTAGAGCCCAGGAGTCTAAGACCAGCCCAGGCACCATGGTGCAACCCCTACTCTACAAAACATACAAAAATTAGCCAGGCGTGGTGGCATGTGCCTGTAGTCCCGGCTACCTAGAAGGCTGAGGTGAGAGGATCACCTGAGCCTGGGACGTCAAGGCTGCAGTGAGCTGTGATCGTGCCACTGCACTCCAGCCTGGGTGACAGAGTGAGACTGTCTCAAAAACAAAAAAACAAACAAAAAGAAAAACAGTAAAAGTCATTGTTGCATCCTCTAGCTGTTTTTCATTAGATTATGTATAACTTCAGGCAATAATGTATATGGTCCCGCAAAAAACAAATGCATAGTGGACATAGTTTTAAAGTGCTTCCACCTTTATCACTCTCTGAATTTAACAACAGTCTCAATGCTGATATAGTCTGAAACAGCCTCACAATTGCCACTGAAAGCAGAGTGGCTAGAAATGATGAAAGAGGAACTATTTTATGACTTTGCATTCTGCTTTAGTCGTATTCAAAAGAAAAGCAGGCATAGGGATTTCTATTAAAATTCCTACCCAGGTGGAAGTAAAATTTTCAGAAACCAGAAGAGGCAACTTACAAAAAAAGCACCTTGAAGAATGTTTAGCAAATGTCAGAATGGATCACTTCATTACAGGAAGGAAAGTCAATGATAGGTGTGTTATATTTTTAAAAATCACAAGAAATATAATCATTGGTAATTAAGGACACGATGAGAACTGCATAATTTAAATGGTTGTTATAAGGCTGGGAGCAGTGGTTCACACCTGTAATCCCAGCACTTTGGGAGGCCAAGGGGGGAGGATCACATAAGGTCACGAGTTCGAGGCCAGCCTGGCTAACATGGTGAAACCCTATCTCTACTAAAAATACAAAAATTAGCCGGGTGTGATGGCATACACCTGTGGTCTCAACTGCTGAGGAGGCTGAGGCAGAAGAATTGCTTGAACCTGGGAGGCAGAGGTTGCAGTGAGCCGAGATTACGCCACTGCACTCCAACCTGGGCCACAGAGCGAGACTCCATATAAATAAATAAATAAATAAATAAATAAATAAATAAATAAATAAATAAA
>NW_022325328.1:0-25428 GCF_002776525.5 Piliocolobus tephrosceles | reverse complement strand
TTTATTTATTTATTTATTTATTTATTTATTTATTTATTTATTTATTTATATGGAGTCTCGCTCTGTGGCCCAGGTTGGAGTGCAGTGGCGTAATCTCGGCTCACTGCAACCTCTGCCTCCCAGGTTCAAGCAATTCTTCTGCCTCAGCCTCCTCAGCAGTTGAGACCACAGGTGTATGCCATCACACCCGGCTAATTTTTGTATTTTTAGTAGAGATAGGGTTTCACCATGTTAGCCAGGCTGGCCTCGAACTCGTGACCTTATGTGATCCTCCCCCCTTGGCCTCCCAAAGTGCTGGGATTACAGGTGTGAACCACTGCTCCCAGCCTTATAACAACCATTTAAATTATGCAGTTCTCATCGTGTCCTTAATTACCAATGATTATATTTCTTGTGATTTTTAAAAATATAACACACCTATCATTGACTTTCCTTCCTGTAATGAAGTGATCCATTCTGACATTTGCTAAACATTCTTCAAGGTGCTTTTTTTGTAAGTTGCCTCTTCTGGTTTCTGAAAATTTTACTTCCACCTGGGTAGGAATTTTAATAGAAATCCCTATGCCTGCTTTTCTTTTGAATACGACTAAAGCAGAATGCAAAGTCATAAAATAGTTCCTCTTTCATCATTTCTAGCCACTCTGCTTTCAGTGGCAATTGTGAGGCTGTTTCAGACTATATCAGCATTGAGACTGTTGTTAAATTCAGAGAGTGATAAAGGTGGAAGCACTTTAAAACTATGTCCACTATGCATTTGTTTTTTGCGGGACCATATACATTATTGCCTGAAGTTATACATAATCTAATGAAAAACAGCTAGAGGATGCAACAATGACTTTTACTGTTTTTCTTTTTGTTTGTTTTTTTGTTTTTGAGACAGTCTCACTCTGTCACCCAGGCTGGAGTGCAGTGGCACGATCACAGCTCACTGCAGCCTTGACGTCCCAGGCTCAGGTGATCCTCTCACCTCAGCCTTCTAGGTAGCCGGGACTACAGGCACATGCCACCACGCCTGGCTAATTTTTGTATGTTTTGTAGAGTAGGGGTTGCACCATGGTGCCTGGGCTGGTCTTAGACTCCTGGGCTCTAGTGATCCGTCCACCTTGTCCTCCCAAAGTGCTAGAATTATAGGTGTGAGCCACTGCACCTATAATTTTACTGTTTTTCTAGTGATAATTTTCAAACTACTCACCAAATAATTTTTCTACTTCATTTTTTTAAAAACATTCCGTTCCCTTTAAACCATTAATTAAAAACTAATCCTTGGACTGTCTTACACTTTTACTTTTTTCTTTGTGTCTGCTTTGTAATATTCTAATCTACTCCATTTACTCCTTCTAAGCTTTTCTTTTCTTTCTTTCTCGTTATGTCACCCAGGCTGGAGTGTAGTGGCACAATTACGAGCTCACTGCAGCCTCAACCTCCTGGGCTCGAATAAGCCTCCCACTTCAGCCTCCTAAGTAGCTGGGACATACAGGCATAAGCCACCACACCTAGCTAATTTTTAGTGTTTTTTGTAGAGATTGGGGTCTCTACAAAAGACCCCAGGCTGGTCTCAAAATCCTGGCCTCAAGCAATCCTCCTGCCTCTACAGCTGGTCTCAATCTTTTTTTTTTTTTTTTTTTTTGGACAGAGTCTGCCTCTGTTGCCCAGGCTGGAGTGCAGTGGTGCAATCTCTGTTCACTGCAACCCCCACCTCCCAGGTGCAAGCAATCCTCCCACCTTAGCCTCCTGAGTCACTGGGACTACTGGCATGTGCCACCAGGCCCAGCTAATTTTTCAAATGTTTGTAGAGATAGGATCTCACTATGTTGCCCAGGCTGGTCTCGGACTCTTGGGCTCAAGTGATCCATCTGCCTCCATCTCCCATGTGCTAGGATTAGAGGTGTGAGCCACCATGCCTGGCCTCAATCTCTTATATAGGGGTGTTAATGTTCATGCTTGTGAACCTCTGCCTCATACTCTGTAATTTTCATTTCTTCCCCACATTCAAATGTGGATATGCCATTTAGCAGTCTTTTGTTGTTGTTGTTGTTGTTCGAGACAGAGTTTCGCTCTTTCACCCAGGCTGGAGTGAAGTGGCGCAATCTCGGTTCACTGCAACTTCTGCCTCCCAGGTTCAAGCAACTCTCCTGCCTCAGCCTCCTGAGTAGTATCTGGGATTACAGGCACGTGCCACCATACTTGGTTAATTTCTGTATTTTTAGTAGAGACGGGGTTTCGCCATGTTGGCCAGTCTGGTCTCAAACTCCTGACCTCAGGTGGTCCACCTGCCTCGGCCTCCCAAAGTGCTAGGATTATGGGTGTGAGCCACCACACCGGGCCTCATTTAGCAGTCTTAATTACAAGCAACAGACACTGAGTTGGGCTTATAAAGCAGGAAAGGAATTTTTGACGAGGCTAATGGGAAGCTTCGCTGGGAAGGCAGAAGGACTCAGCTTGAGGCTCAGCTTCCAGAAACAATGTCCAAACCACACTGCAAGCCTGGCCTGTGAGGACACACCTGCCAGGGCCACTGGGCACCGGACTCCACCGTTAGCACCACTGCCTCTTCTGGGCCGCAGACTCACAAAGTAGCCACTGCTGGAGCCTCATCAACATCTTTGCTGCCTCCACCCCAGACAAAGCAAATTTCCCTTCCTGGGTCAGAACTGCCTGAGCCCCAGTCCAATAAAAGAGCATCCGATTGGCAGAGCTCATGTCACAGATCTTTGTTATGGAACCCTGGGAAAGGGAAGTGGACTCACAACATGAATGAGAAATTCCCAGGACATAGCACCTTCAAAAGATGCTGTGTGACCAGGAACAGTGGTTCATGATTGTAACTCCAACACTTGGGGAGGCCGAGGCAGGAAGATTGCTTGAGTCCAGGAGTTTGAGGCCAGCCTGGGCAACATAGCAAGATCCCATCTCTACACAAAATAAAAAACAAAAGTAGCTAGGCATGGTGTTCTGTGCCTTTAGTCCCAGCTACTTGGGAGGCTGAGGCAGGAGGATTGCTTGAGCCCAGGAAGTAGAGGTTGCAATGAGCCAATATGGCACCACTGCACTCCAGCCTAGGTAACAGGGTGACCCTGTCTCAAAAAATAAAAATGATGCTGGGTGGCCACAGATGTTGGTGGGGACACTGATCCCATGTGGATATGTGATGTCCTCAGAGACCCTGTCGCCTTACCTGGCACCTGTTTCTCATTTCTCTTTTGCATCATCTTTTTTTTTTGAGACGGAGTTTTGCTGGAGTGCAGTGGCGCAATCTCGGGTCACTGCAACCTCCACCTCCTGAGTTCGAGTGATTCTCCTGCCTCAACCTCCAGAGTAGCTGGGATTATAGGCTCATGCCACCATGCCCAGCTAATTTTTGTATTTTTAGTATAGACACGGTTTCGCCACATTGGCCAGGCTGGTCTCAAACTCCTGACCTTATGATCCACCCACCTCGGCTTCCCAAAGTGCTGAGATTATAGGCAAGAGCCACCAAGCCCGGCCAGTCTAAAGTTTTTTGGGTCCTTTCCTCTTCCTGCTACTGTAAAGGTTGTGGACTTCTTAAAATAATGGCTAAAACCTTTTGACAGAGACCCTTAGAGAATTGATAGAAAGTTCTGGATTTTCTCTTCAGAAAAATGCACACAAAAGGTGAATTTTGTGGATGGTTTCAGGAGGTTCACGAGCCCCCAAAAGCCCCCCAATAGGTTCCCTAGGTTTAAGACTCCCGCCCTCAAAGAGGTCTGTGACTGAAAATAAGATCAAGAACCATAACTCCAAGGTGTTCCACAAGTCCTGTTCCATTTAGCAAATGTTGGGCTGCTCCTCAAACATCAGACAAACCTGGGTCACAGTCCTCTCACCGCTACCAGCTGTGCAATGCAGGCAAGTGACTGAAGCCAAACATTAGTTTCTCCACCTGCCAAATGGAAATGACAATACCAACCCAGTGGGCTAGTGTCAGGGTTTTCAATAAAATAACCTGTGGAAGCACGTTGCACAGTGTCCCACCCATAATGGGGCTTCAAAACCTTAACACGTCCTGCCTCCTTCCTTTCAGCCCCTTAGCTGTGCCTTGGATCTTATTCCGTCTCCTGGAAATGGTCTCCTAGGTCATCTATTGAGGATTGCTATTCTCCTTCAGTCTCTCTTTTAATTTCTTTTCTTTTCTTTCTTTCTTTCTTTCTTTCTTTTTTTTTTTTTTTTTGTGGCTGGGTCTCACTCTGTTGCCCAGGCTGGAGTGCAGTGGCATGAGCATAGCTCACTGCAGCCTCAAACTCCTGGGCTCAAAGGATCCTCCCTCCTCAGCCTCCCAAGTAAGTAGGATCACAGGTGTATACTACTATGCTCAGATAATTTTTAAATCTTTTGCAGAGAGGGGGTCTTACTATGTTGCCCAGGCTGGTCATGAACTCAAGTGATCTTCCCGTCTCAGCCTCTCAAAGTGCTGGGATTATAGGCGTGAGTCACCTTGCCTGGCCCAGTCTTTCTTTTTAAGAGAGTGAGCTCTGCCCCTTGTGATGAGCTCTGTTGCCTGGAACAGTTTTCAGAGCCTCTGCAGAGCTCAGCTGAAATGGTCTCAGAACACAGGTACGGTTCTCAGGCTCTCTGTTTCCTCGGGGCCTCCAATGCAGACTTCCTTCCCTCTGATCAAAAGCTTGGTGCTGGCCTCTTTCTTGACCTTCGGTCTGCACCTCCCCTGGCTCCAGAAACAGTTCCCTCTGGAGCCCCTCTGTTAGCTGCCATTTGCCTGGCAGTTCTCGATGAATCAACTTAGCATTACTCTTAAAAGTCACTCACCCACGGCCCCCTTTCAATTCCAAAACAATTACTGGAAGCATCTTCAACGCTCCCCAAAGGGATCAAACTATTTTCTCTCCATAACCTCTTCTCTCTCATAGGAAGAAAATCTAGTTTCATAGGGGTGGAGATGACGGGAAACCCCCAATCCATAATCTTAGCGCGTGTGGTAGTAATGCATGCTATGCAAATATGAATACAGTTTATTTTTATTTTTTAGTTTTGTACAGATGGAGCCTTGCTATGTTGCCTAGGCTAATCTCAAACTTTTATTTTATTTATTTATATATTTTTTGAGACAGGGTCTCACTGTCACCTAGGCTGGAGTGCAGTGGCATGATCTCGGCTCACCACAACCTCTGCCTCCCAGCTTCGTGATTCTCCTGCCTCAGCCTCCCAAGTAGCTGGGATTACAGGCACCCATCACCATGCCTGGCTAGTTTTTGTATTTTTAGTAGAGAGGCAGTTTCACCATGTTGGCCAGGCAGGTCTCGAACTCCTGGTCTCAAGTGATCTGTCTGTTTCAGCCTCTCAAAGTGCTGGGATTACCGGCATGAGCCACCATACCTGACCCAAATACAGTTTTGGAGAAAAAGTGAGATGCGTTTGAGAATACGGGAAGAGTGTGTGGGCCTCCTTCAAAGGTTGCTCTTTCTCTTTGAGGGAAAGTCCTGGGAAGCTTTGCGCAGGGTGTGCCTCACAGGGTGTCAGCCCAGGCCAAATTCAACCTCCAGCTGTCTTATTTGGCTTCTGTGAGGGTGATGTGGGCTGTTCACTTAGTACCAAGACCTCATATACAGTCCTCGCTTGGTGCCCATGGAAGATTGGTTCCAGGACCCCCGAGTACTCCATGGATGCTCAAGTTTCTGATATAAAATGGTGTAGTGGCTAGGAGCAGTGGCTCATGCCTGTAATCCCAGAATTTTGGGAGGCCGAAGTGGGAGGATTGCTTGAGCCCAGGAGTTAAGACCAACCTGGGCAACATAGGGAGACCCTCATCTCTACACAAAATTAAAAAAAAATTAGCTGGGCATAGTGGTGCAAGCAAGTAGTCTCAGCTACTTGGGAGGCTGAGGTGGGAGGATTGCTTGAGCCCAGGAGGCGGAGGTTGCAGCGAGCCAACTGCACCACTGCATTGCAGCCTGGGTGACAGAGTGAAGTCTCATCTCAAATAAGTAAATTAATAGATATAAAATGGTATAGTATTTGCATATAACTTACACACATCCTCCTGTAAACCTTTTTTTTTTTTTGAGATGGAGTCTTGCTCTGTCACCCAGGCTGGAGTGCACTGATGCAGTCTTGGCCCACTGAAACCTCCACCTCCCAAGTTCAAGTGATTCTTGTGCCTCGGCCTCCTGAGTAGCTGGGATTACAGGTGAGCACCACCACTCCTGGCTAACTTTTTTTTGTATTTTTAGTAGAGACGAGGTTTCGCCATGTTGGCCAGGCTGGTCTCGAACTCCTTACCTCAGGCAATCTGCCTGCCTTGACCTCCCAAATGCTGGGATTATAAGTGTAAGCCACTGCGCCCAACTGCTAGATTATTTATCATACCTAATGCAATGTAACGACTATATAAATAGTTGTTATGCTGTATTGTTTATTTGTATTGTTTTATTTGTTTGCTTTTTAAGCGACAGTGTTTTACTCTGTTGCCAAGGCTGGAGTGTAGTGGGATGAGCATACCTCATTGCAGCCTTTTGAGGCTGGCCTCAAACTCCTGGCCTCGAGTAATCCTCCTGCTTCAGCCACCCAAAGTGCTGGGATTACAAGTGTGATCCGCTATGCCCAGCCTGTATTATTTTAAAGTGTTGTATTGTTACTTTCGTCATTTTTTTCTGAATATTTTCAATTCACAGTTGGTTGAATCTGTGGATGAAGAACACACCCAGTGGGTGCACACTCTGTGATATTATTCGTAATATCCTAGAAAGATGTACACCCTGTGATATTATTCATAATATACTAGGGAGATATTATTCATAACATCACAGTGGGTGTACACCTTGTGATATTATTCATATCTTAGGAAGATATTACTCCTAATATCATAATGTGTATACACCTTGTGATATTATTTGTAATATCCTAGGGAGATATAACTCCTAATATCACAGTGGATGTACATCCTGATATATTATTCATGATATCTGAGGAAGTCAGTGCTCTTAATATCACAGTTGGTGTACACCCGTGTGATATTATGAATAATATCCTAGGGAGATATTATACCAATATCACAGTGGCTGTACACCATGTGACATTATTTGTAATATCCTAGGGAGATAGATATTATTCCTAATATCTCATTGGGTGGAGATCTTTTGATATTATTCATAATATCTTAGGAATAGAGATATTACTCCTAATATCACAGTGGGTGTACACCCTTTGTGTGCACCCTTTGATATTATTCACAATATTCGAGGGAGATTTTACTCTTAATACCGTAGTGGATGTACATCCTGTGTTATTATTCCTAATATGCTAGGGAGATATTACTCCAAAGAACACAATAGGTATACACCATGTGTGTATACCCTGTGATATTATTGGCAATATTCTAGGGAAATAATACTCCTAATAACACAGTGGGTGTACACTCTGTGATATTATTTGTAATATTCTAGGGAGATACTGCTCATAATGTAACGGTGAGTGTACACCCTGTGATATTATTCAAAATATCCTAGGGCAATATTACTCCTAACATCACAGTAGGTGCACAGCCTGTAATATTATTGATAATATCCTAGGGAGATATTACTCTTAATATCCCAGTGGGCCCACACCCTGTGATAATATTTGTAATATCCTAGAAAAATATTACTCCTAATATCACAGGGCGTGTGCCCACTGTGATAGTAAAAGAAATATCTTCATAAGATATAAAGAGTAATATCACTGAGTATGCACCCACTGTGATGTTATTCATAATATCCTGGGGTGATATTACTCCAGATATCACAGTGGGTGCACACTCTGTGATATTAGGAATAATATCATGGGAAGATATTATTCTTGTTATCACAGTTGGTGCATATTATTCATAATATGATAGAAAGAGATTACCCCTAATATCCCAGTGGGTGAACAACCTGTGATGCCATTCGTAACGTCCTAGAGAGATATTACTCCTAATATCACAGTGGGTGCATACCCTGTGATATTATTTGTTATACCCTAGGGAGATATTACTCCTAACATCTCAGTGGGTGCACACTATGTGATACTACTTGTAATATCTTAAAAAGATATTACTTCTAGTATCAGAGTGCATGCACACCTTGATATTATTCTTAATATCCTAGAAAGATATTACTTCTAATATCACAGAGGGTGCACACCCTGTGACACTATTTGTAATATCTAAGGGAGATATTACTCCTAATATCACAGTGGGTGCGCACCCTGTGGTATTATTTGTAATATCTTAGGAAGATATTCCTCCTAATATTACAGTGGGTGCACACTGTGTGATATTATTTGTAATATCCTAGGGAGAAATTACACCTAATATCAGAGTGGGTGCACACCATGTGATATTAGTTGTAATATCCTAGGGAGATATTACTCCTAACACCACAGTGGGTGCACACACTGTGGTATTATTTGTAATACCCTAGGGAGATATTACAACTAATATCACAGTGGGTGCACACCATGTGATATTATTTGTAACATCCTAGGGAGATATTACTCCTAATATCATAGTGGGTGCACACCCTGTGATATTATTCCTAATATACTAGGAAGATATTACTTCTAATATCACAGTTGGTGCACACCCTATGTGTACATCTTGTGACATTATTCGTAATATCCTAGGGAGATATTACTCCTAATATAACAGTGGGTGCACACCATGTGAGTACAACCTGTGATGTTATTGGTAATGTCCTAGGGAGATATTTCTTTTAATATCAGAGTGAGTTCACACAACGTGTGTACACCCTGTGATATTATTCATAATATCGTAGGGAGATATTATTCCTAATATCACAGTGAGTGCATACTGTGTGTGTACACCCTGTGATATTATTTGTCATAGTTTAGAGAGACATTGCTCCTAATTATTTGTAATATCCTAGGGAGATATTACTCCTAATATCACAGTGGGTGCACACCATGTGTGTACACCCACTGTAATATTATTCGTAATATCCTAGGGAGATATTACATCTAATATTACAGAGGGTGCACATCCTGTAATGTTATTTGTAATATCCTAGAGAGATATTAATGCTAGTATCACTGTGGGTGCACACCCTGTGATATTATTCATAATGTCAAGAAAGATATTACTATTAATATCACAGAGGGTGCACACCTTCTGATATTATTCTTAATATTTTAGGGAGATATTACTTTTAATATCACAGGGGTGTACACCCTATTATGTTATTTGTAATATTCTAGGAAGATATTACTCCTAATATTGCAGTGGTTTACACACGGTGATATTATTTGTAATATCCTAGGGCTATATTAGTCCTAATATCACAGTGGGTGTACCCCCGTGCTATTATTCATAATACCCTAGAACGATATTATTCCTAATATCACAATGTGTGTACACCCTGTGATATTATTTTTCATATCCTTCTGAGATATTACTCCTAATATCACAGTGGGTGTAAACCCTGTGATATTATTTCAGATATCCTAGGGAGATACTAATCCTAATACCACCGTGGGTGTACACTATATTTGCACACCCTGTGATATTATTAGTAATATCCTAGGGTGATGTTACTCCTAATAGCACAGTGGGTGTATACCGAGGGATATTATTCATAATATCCTAGGAAGATAGATATTACTCCTAATAGCACAGTAGGTGCACCCAATGTGTGTACACCATGTAATATTATTCACAATATTGCAGGGTGTACACACTTTTCTTTAATATCGTTTGCAATATCCAGATTGCAAGAGGATGATATTACTTCCTATATTGCAGAGAGTGCACACTCCCCTGTGTTATTGTTCACAATATCCAGGAGGCGAAAGGATGGTATTACTCCTAATATCACAGGGGGTGTACACCCCACTGTAATATTGATCGCAATACCCAGGGAGTGAGAGGATGATATTACTCCTGATATCGCAAAGTGTGTACACCAACCTGTGATATTCGCAATATCCTGGGGGCAAGAGGATGACATTACTCCCAATACCGCAGGGGGGCACACCCCCTGTAATATTGTTCTCAATATCCAGGGGGCAAGAGGATAATATTACTTCCAATATCGCAGGAAGTGCACAAACACCTGTGATAGTTTTCATAATATTCAGGGAGTGAGAGGTTGATATTACTCCCAATATCTCAGGGGGTGCACACTACCTGTGATGTTGTTCATAATATCCAGGAGCGAGAGGATGATATTACTTTAACATCACAGGCCCCCCTGTAATAATGTTCGCAATATTAAGGAGGTGAGAGGATATTACCTTTGATATCGTAGGTGGTGCACACCCTCCTGTGATATTGTTCACCATATCCAGTGGGCGAGAGGATGATATTACTCCCAATATCTCAGGGGCTGCACACACCCATGTGATATTGTTTGCAATATCCAGGGGTCGAGATAGTGCTTCCAATATCGCAGGGGTGCACACCTTTCTGCAATATTGTTCGCAATTTCCAGGGGTCGAGAGGATATTATGCCCAATATTGCAAAGGGTGCACACCTGCCTGCGATATTGGTCACAATATCCAGGGGGCGAGAAAATGTTATTACTCTCAATATCGCAGGGGGTGCACACACCCTTGTGATATTCGTAATACCCAGGGGATGAGAAGATAACATTATCCAAAATATTGTGGGAGGGCCTAATCTCCCCTTTGATATTGTTCATAATATACCAGGGGGAGAATGATATTACTCCCAATATCACAGGGGGGTACTACCCCCTGTGATATTGTTCCTAATAACCAAGGCGGGGAGGAGATGATGTCACTCCTAATGTCATAAACACCCTGTGCGTACACCACCTTGTGCTATTGTTCATAATATCCAGAAGGAGAGAGGTAATATTACTTCCAATATCGCATGGAGTGTATACTCCTGGAAATATTTTTCACAATATCCAGCAGGGGAAAGGTGGATACTACTCTTAATATCGAAGAAGACGTACGTACCCTTGTGTTATTGTTCGTAATGTCCAGGAGGCGAGATGATGATATTACTCCCAATATCTTAGGGGCTATACATCCCTCTGTGATATTGTTCATAATATACAGGTTGCAGGAGGAAGATATTACTCCCAATATTGAGGAATGTACACCCCCTTGTGATATTGTTCACTATAGCCAAGAAGCGAGAGGATGATATTAATCCTGATATTGCAGGGAATGTACACCCGACTGTGACATTGTTCACAACACCTGGTGGGAGAGAGGATGAAATTACTCCCAATATCGTGGAGAATGTACACACCCCTTAGATGTTGCGCGTAGTATCCAGGGGAAGAGAGGACGATATCACTCCCAATATGGCAGGCGGGTGTACACCCTCTGCGATATGGGGAGTAATATCATCCTGCTCTCCCCTCCTGGATATTAGGAACCAAATCACAGTGTGGGGGGTGAACACGATATGGGGAGTAATATCACCCTCCTCTCCCTCTCTGTATATTATGAACAGTGTCACAGGGGAGTGAACATCCCCCGCGACATGGGGAGTTATATCACCCTCCTCCCCCCGCCCCTGGTTACTGGGAACCACACAGAGGGGTGTACACACCCCGCGGTATGGGGAGTAGTATCACCTTCCTCTCCTCCCTGGATATTACGAATCATATCACAGGGGAGTGAATACACTATGTGTTTACTTTGTTAAGAGTAATATCATCTTCTCCCTCGATATTACAAACTATCACAGGGGGTGTACACTTTTTGCGATATTCAGAGTAATATTCTCTCTTCCCCTGGATATTAAAAACAAGATCACAGAGTTGTGTACATACAATGCAATAGGACGAGTAATAATATCATTTCCCCCCCCTAAATATTAGAAACAATATCACACGGGTGTGTCCTTCACTTGCAATAATGGGAGTAATAACATCTTCTCCTCCCCTGGATATTAGAAAAAATATCATGCGGGGGGGGTGTACACGCCCTGTGATATTCGGAGTAATATCATCCTCTCTTTCCCTGAATATTAGGACTAATATCAAAGGGGGAATGTACACTCCCTGTGTTACTGGGGGTAATATCATAGTCTCCCTCCCTGGATATTAGGAACAATATCACAGGGTGAGTGTACAGCCCCTGTGATATTGGGAGTAATGTCATCCTCTCCTCCTCTGAATATTAGAAACAATATCACAGCGTGGGGCTGTGCATGCCCTGCGATAATGAAAGTATTCCTCTCATTATTAGGAATAATATCACAGGGGTAATGTACACCCTCTGCGATATTGGGAGTAATATCATAGTCTTTCTTTCTGGATATTAGAAACAATATCACAGGGTGGGTGACAACCCCTGCCTTATTGGGAATAATATCATACTCTCTTTTCATGGATATTAGGAACAATATCACTGGGGTATTGTACACCCCTGCAATATTGGGAGTAATAATATCATCTCCTCCCTTCCTGGATATTAGGAACAATATCACAGGGAGGGTGTACACCTTCTGTGATATTGGGAGTAATATCATCCTCTTCCTCTCTGGATATTATAAATAATATCACAGGGCGTATGTACATTTCATGCTATAAAGGGAGCCATATCGTTTTCTTTTTTCCTGGATATTATGAATAATATGGTAGCAGGGGTGTACACACCCTGCAATATTGGGAGTAGTATCATTCTCTCCTTCCCTGGATATTTGGAACTATATTACAGAGGGACTGTACACCCTCAGTGATATTGGGAGTAATATCATTCTCTCCACCTTGGATAATAGGAGCAGTATCCAAGGAGGTTGCTCACCCCCTGCAATATTGTGAGCAGTATCATTCTCCTCCTTCCTGGATATTAAAAACAATATCACAAGGGGGATGTACACTTTGCGATATTGGGAATAATATCCTCTATCTCCGTTGGTATTAGGAACAATATCAAAAGGGAAATATACATCCCTTGCGATATTGGGAGTGATATCATACTCTCCCTCCCTGGATATTAGGAACAATATCACAGGGGGGTGTTCATCCCCTGCGATATTGGGAGTAATATTATCCTCTTTTTTCATGGATATTATGAACAATATCATAAGGGGGAGTACACTGCAATAATGGGAGTAATATCAATCTTCTCCCCCTTGGATATTAGGAACAATATGACAGGGTTGGTGTACACTTACTGCGATATTGGGAGTAATATCATCGTCTCCCTTCCTAAATATTAGAAAAATATCACAAGGGCTGTGTACACTCCCTTCGATATTGGGAGTAACATCATCCTGTTCTTCCTGGATATTAGGAACAATATGGCAGGGTTGGTGTACACTTACTACGATATTGGGAGTAATATCATCATCTTTCTTTGGATATTAGGAACAATATTCCAGGGGTGGTGTACACCCCTCTGCAATGTTAGGAGTAATAATATTCTCTCACCCCCTTGATATTATAAACAACATCACGGGGCGGGGGGTGTACACCTCCTGCCATATTGGAAGTAATATAATCCTCTCTCCTCCTGGATATTAGGAACAATGTCACAGTGGGAGTGTACACCCCCTGCCATATTGGGAGTAATATTGTCATCTCCTTCCCTAGATATTGGGAACAATATCACAAGGGGGGTGTACACGCCCTGCGATATTGGTAGTAATATCGTCCTCTCCCCCACCTGAATATTAGGAACAACATCACAGAGGGAGTGTATACTTCCTGCGATATTGGGAGTAATATCATTTTATCCCCCTCTGGATATTAGGAACAATATCAAGAGGGGAAGTGTATACCCCCAGCGATATTTGGAGTAATATTGTGCTATCCCTTTCTGGATATTAGGAGCAATATCACAGGGGGTGTGTACAACACCTGCGATATTTACTGTAACATTATTGTCTCCCCCCCGGATATTAGGAGCAATATCATAAGGGCGGTTTACACCCCTGCGATATTTGGAGTAATATCATTTCCTTTCTCCCTGGATATTAGGAACAATATCACAGAGTGGAGTACAACTTCTGTGATATTGGGAGTAAGATTATCCTGTTTCCCACTGGATATTAGAAACAATACCACAGGGAAGGTACATCCCTGCAATAATGGGAGTAATATCATCATTTCCCCACCGGATATTAAGAACAGTATCACAAGGCATGTGAATACTTCCTGCCTTAAATATTAGAAGCAATATTACATGGGTGGTGTACACCCCCTGCGATATTGGGAGTAACATCATCCTCCCCCGCCCCTGAATATTAGAAAAAATATCACAGAGGTGGTGTACACTAATGTCATCATCTTTCCCCCTGAATATTAGGAACAATATTACAGGGGGAGTGTACAGCCCCATGCCATATTGAGAGTAATATAATCATCTCCCTCCCTGGATATTAGGAACAATATCATGGGGGATGTACACGCCCTGCGATATTCAGAGTAATATCGTCCTCTCTTTCCCTAGATATTAGATGTTAGGAATAATACCACAGGGGAATGTACACCCACTGCGATATTGGGGGTAATATCATAGTCTCCCTCCCTGGATATTAGGAACAATATCACAAGGGTGGTGTTCACCCCCTGCAATATTCAAAGTAATATCATCCCCATCCTTTTTGGATATTAGGAACAATATCACAGGGAGAGTGTACACCTCCTGCGATATTGGGAGTAATATCCTCTCCCTCCCTGGATTTAGAAACAATATCACAAGGAGTGTGTACCCCTCATGCTATGTTGTGGTTAATATCATCCTTTTTGTCTTCTAGGTGTTACGAACAATATCTCAGCAGGGGTGTACACTCCCTGTGATATTGGAAGTAAAATCATCCTCTCCTTTCCTGGATATTTAAAACTACATTACAGGGGGGCTGTAACCCTCTGCGATGTTGGGAGTAACCATTTTCTCCCCCCTTGGATATTTGGAACAATATTGCCAGAGGGTGTACACCCCCTGCGATATTGGGAGTAACGTAATTTTCCTTCCCACTCGATATTAAAAACAATATCTCAGGGGGAGTGTATACCCCCTGTGATATTGAGAGTAATATCATTTTCTTCCCCGTGGATATTAAAAAAAAATCAAAGGGGAAATGTACACCCCCTGCAACACTGGAGATAATATAATACTCTCCCTCCTTGGATATTAAGAGCAATATTACAGGGGGGTGTTCAGCTCCTGCGATACTGGGAATATTATCCTCTTCTTTCGTGGATATTAGGAAAAATATCACAGGGGTGGTGCACACCCCTCTGCGATATTGAGAGCAATATCATCATCTCTCCTTTGGATATTTGGAACAATATTATGGGGGGCAGGGCATAAACCCCCAGAGATATTGGGAGTAATATTATCATCTTATGCCCTTGATATTCGGAACAATATCACAGGCCAGGTGTACACCTTCTGTGATATTGGGAGTAATATCCTCCTCCCTTTCTGCATATTAGGAACAATATCACAGGGGGAATGTACACCCTCTGCGATATTTGGAGTAATATCATCGTCTCCCCCTCGTGGCATTAGGAACAATATCACAGGGTGGTGTACAAACCCTATGATATTGGGAGTAATATCATCCTCTCCCCTCTACCTCGGATATTAGGACCAATATTACCTAGGGGCTGTACGCCACCTGTGATATTGAGAGTACTATCATATTCTCCCCCTCCGTGAATATTGGGAACAATATCACAGAGAGAGTTTGCACCCCCTGCAATGTTGAGTGTAATATCGTCCTCTCCCACGCTGGATATTAGGAAAAAACATCACAGTGGGGGTGTACACCTCCTACGATATTGGGAGAAATTTTATCTACTCCCACTTGGATATTAGAAAAATATCATAGGAGGGGCTGTCCACACCCTGCCATTTTGGGAGTAATATTATTCTCTTTCCCCTTGGATATTATAAACAATATCATAGGGGTGTGTACAGCCCTTGAGATATTGGGAGTAATTTCATCCCCTTTCTTTCTGGATATTAGAAACAGTATCACAGGGGGAATGTACACCACCTGTGATATTGGGAGTAATATCATACTCTCCCTCCCAGGATATTAGGAACAACATCCCGGGGGGGGTGTACACCCACTGCAATATTTGGAGTAATATCATTTCCTTCCTCCCTGGATATTAAAAGCAATATCACAGGGGTGTGTACAACTTTTGTGATTTGTTATTAACATCATCCTTTTCCCCCCCTGGATGTTAGAAACAATATCACGGCTGGGAGCATACACCCCTTGTAATAATGAAAGTAATATCATCTTTTCCTTCCGGATATTAAGAACAATATCACAGGGGGGATGTACAGTTCCTGCCATATAGGTTGTAATATCATCCTCTCCCCTCATAAATGTTAGAAACAATATCACAAGGGGGGTGTACACTCCCTGCGATATTGGGAGTAACATCATCCTCCTTCCCCTCGATATTAGGAACAATATCATGGGGGGGGGGTGTACACTTAATGCCATATTGGGAGTAATATTATCATCTCTCTCTCCCCGGATATTAGGAACAATATTACAGTGGTGGTGTACACTCCCTGTGATATTGAGAGTAATAATATCTTCTCCCCCTTGATATTACTCCCAATATTGCAGGAGGTATACACCCCCTTTGGATATTGTTCATAATATCAAGGGGGTGTATACCTCCTGCAATATTGGGAGTAATATCCTCTCTGTCCCCGGATGTTAGGAACAATGTCACAGTGGGAGTGTGTACTTCCTGCGATATCGGGAGTAATATCAATCATCTTTCCCCCTGGAAACTGGGAAATATATCACAAGGGGGGTGTACACCCCCTGCAATATTGGTAATAATATCCTTTCCCGCCCCTCCCCCCAAGATATTAGGAACAATATCACAGAGGGAATGTATACCCCCTGTGATATTGGGAGCATTACAAGCAATACTAGTAATATCACAGCATTTCTAGTAATATCCTAGGGAGATATTACTTCTAATTTCACAGTGGATGTACACCCTGTGATATTACTCTTACTATCCTAGGAAGATATTCCTAATATCACAGTAGGTGTAACCCTGTGATATTACTCACAATACACTAGGGAGATATTACTACTATTATCAAAGTGGGTGTACATTGTATAATATTATTTGGAATTTCCTGGGGATATATTACTTTTAATATCACAGTGGGGGTACACCACGTGTGTACAACCTGTGATACTACTCGTAATATCCTAGAAAGATGGTATTCCTGATATCACAGTCAGTGTACACTCTGTGGTATTACTCATTATATTCTAGGGAGATATTACTCCTAATATTATAGTGGGTTTGCAACATGTGTGTTTTCCCTTTGATATTACACGTAATATCCTATGAAGGTATTGCTCCTAATATCACAGTGGCTGTATCCCATGTGTATACAACCTGTAACATTACTCATGATATTTTAGAGAGATATTACTCAGAATATCACAGTGGGTGTACATTATGTGCATACGCCATGTGATATTACTCTTAAAATCTGAGGGAGATATCACTTCTAATATCATAGTGGGAGTACAGCATTTGTGTACACCCACTGTGATATTACTCATAATATCCTAGAGAGATATTGCTCCTCATATCACAGTGGGTTTACACCATGTATGTACTCCCTGTGATATTACTCATAATGTTTCAGATAGATGTTACTGTTCATATTACAGTGGCTTTACACTCTTTGAATTTACTCATAATATCTTAGGGAGATATTACTGCTAATACCACATTGGGTATACACACTGTGATATTACTCTTAATAGCCTGAGGAAATATTACTTTCAATATCACAGTGAGTGTACACCCTGTGATATTACTTGTAATTTCCTAGGGTAGTGTTTCTTCTAAATCACAGTGGGTGTACACACATGTTGTACACCCTGTGATATTACTCAGAATATCCTAGGGAGATATTACTCCTAATATTACAGGGGGTGTACACCATGTGTGTACATCCTGTGATATTACTCATAATATTTTAGGGAGATATTACTCCAAATATCACAGTGGGTGCACACCCTGTGATATTACTCTTAATATCCTAGGAATATATTACTCCTAATATCACTGTGGGTGTACCCCCTGTGATATTACTCATATTATCCTAGGGAAATATTTGTTCTAAATCACAGTGGAGGTACACCATGTGTGTACACCCTGTGATATTACTCAGAATATCCTAGGGTGATATTACTCCTGATATCACAGGGGGTGTACATTATGTGTATACATCCTGTGATATTACTAATAATATTTTAGGGAGATATTACTTTAAATATCACTGTGGGTGTACACCCTGTGATATTACTCATAATATTTTAGGGAGATATTGCTTCTAATATCACAGTGGGTGTACATCATATTTGTACAACCTGTAATATTACTCGTAATATCCTAGGGAGATATTATTCCTAATATAACAGTGTGTGTACACCTTGTGATATTACTTGTAATATCCTAGAGAGATATTACTCCTAATATCACTGTGTGTGTACATTATGTGTGTATACCCTGTGATATTACTCATAATATTGTAGGGAGATATTACTCCTAATATCACAATGGGTGTACATCCTGTGATATTACTCATAATATACTACAGATATATTACTTCTAATATCGCAGTGGATGTACATTATGTGTGTACACCCTGTGATATTATTTGTAATACACTAGGGAGATATTACTCCAAATATCACAGTGGGTGTAAAACATGTGTGTATTCCCTGTGATATTACACATAGTATCCTATGGAGATATTGTTCCTAATATCACAGTGGGTGTAGCCCATGTGCATACACCCCGGGATATTATTTGTAATATCCTATAGAGATATTATTTCTAATATCACAGTTGGTGTACACCATGTGCATACATTCTGTGATATAACTCTTAAAATTCGTGGATCATATTACTCCTAATATCACAGTGGGTGTACACTGTCTGATATTACACGAAATATCCTAGAGAGATATTACTCCTAACATCTTAGTGGTTTTACATGCTGTGATGTTACTTGTAACATCCTACAACGACATTACAGCCAGTATCACATTGGGTGTACACACAATGATATTACTTTTAATATCCTACGGAGATATTACTTTTAATATTACAGTGGGTGTACACCCTATCATATTACTCGTAATATTTTAGGTAGATGTTACTTCTTATATCACAATGGGTGTACACTTTGTGATAATAGTAGTAATATCCTAGAGAGATATTTCTGCTAAATCACAGTGCATGTACACCATGTGTGCACACCGTGTGAGATTACTCAGAATATTCTAGGGAGATATTAATCATAATATCACAGTGGGTGTCACAATGTGTGTACATTCTGTGATATTACTCGTAATATCCTAGGGAGATATTACTCTGTGGGGGTGCACGTCAACATATTCAAGCTTATGTACATGGCATTTGAAGTCGAGGCATGGAAAAATACTGAGGCACTGTGTGTATGTTAATGTAAGTCCTTGTGCATAAGAATGTAAGTTCTTGACCCTGAAAACAGGACAAGGAGTGGAGTGTGTAATAAGGAACGCTGAAAACAGCCTCCTGAGCATGTGGTCTGAGGGCTTTTACAAGGCTGCAGGTGTCTCACGACCCGATCTCAGAACGCCATCTAGTGGATACGTGTGGTATAACAAACCCTTTCAATAAATACTTAGCGGACGGATCCTGGGGAGGCACTTTCTCAGAAGAGCTGTTTCCCTCCCCGCTCAGCTAGAATTGTCTGAGAACTCATTCTTGGCATTCACTGCAAGCTATAAGCTTTGTAAATGGTGCCCCCAATGTGGTCGCCTTGAAGTTACGCGTGAAGTAGGAAAACTCATCAATTTTCGGGGAATCTCGGTAAGGGACAGCCCTGACTCCCATCAGGAGGACGGTACCCACGCGTAAACTACCAGCGTTTGGGTTATCATGGGTCAATAAACGACTAAAGAACAGAAAGTATTTTTTAACAGCTACTTAAGGCTATCCAGTGCACTGTAGAGCCTGGAGCTCTGCACAAGCTTATGTTTTTAATTCGGCAGGAATGCCCTCGGTTTCCTGATCAAGGAACATTAGAATTAGAGTTGTGGGAGCAGGTAGTTCGCTGCCTGAAAAGAGGATATGAGCAAGGTCATTTTACTACTGTTACTATTTTGACCACCTGAGCGCTGGTGCGCTCTGCGTTGTATCCTCTTTATCTGCCGGATTGCGGTGAGTCAGACCGCCCATCTTCTCCGCCTGAAAGGAATTCGGGAGATTTAAAGGAGAAGGAAAAACAGAAACCAAAACAACAGGGAGAGACTCCTCCCCACTCTTCATTCCCTTCTATGGGGAATAAGGAAGAGATTTTTGCTAGTGAGGATGAGGACGGACCGGAGCCCTTTCCTTCCCCTATGGAAAAACCATTGCCCTCCTTTCCTCCACCCTTAAAGGGACCTGCATCGGTTGGCGCCGTTCAGCCAACAGCGCCTCCCACCCCCCTGGAGGAGATTGGAGGACGCCCAAGAGATGGTTCTTGGATAAGACCTCGGTCAGTGAACATCTGTGTGATTGGTGGCCGCGTCCTCGATGCCGACTCCTCGTCGAACTTCCTTGTTAGACAGATGCCTCCAAGAGGGACTTCGGAAGGGAGACTGAGGCGCTTTTTGGCGCATTCCGTTATTGTTCAAAACAACAGGAGACGGCATGAGAATTTGCCTTTTACTGCCTTTGAAGAGTTAAAGAAAAGCATTCTTGAAAACGGTGTACCTTCACCCTTTACGCAGGGGATGATTGAGGCTTTGGGAAATGGTTATGACTCCATATGATTGGAAAACTTTAGTAAAACTTTCGGTTTCAGCTGCTGAATATACTGTGTGGTGGCGTGAGTACAGTGATTTAGCCATGCAGCAATCCTTACAAAATTTGGATAATAATATCCCAATACAACTTGATATGCTATTGGAAACAGGGCCTTTTGCTTCAGCCCAGGCTCAGGCTTAGGCTCAGGCAGATAGCCGTCTATTTCCTCAATGCTCACAGCTAACAATACAAGCATAAAAAATACCCATAAGACAGTCCCAGGGTTCGTTTATGATAGTTAAACAGGGTGCCACAGAAACATACGTTACAATAAAAAACAGGCACCGTATCCTAAAGCTGCCAAACTTCTTATGTTGTAATTGGCTTTTGAAAATGCAAATAAGGATTGTCAGGCAGCAATAACTCCAGTCCGAGCCACTGCCACTGAAATCAGCATGTTTATTAAAGTGTGCCAGAATATAGGCACTCAACCCATCTGGCTCAGACCTTTGCTGCAATGATAACTGGGGCCACATATTATAATTGTGGCTTAACAGGGCATATGGCCAAAATGACCCTGCTACTCTTTTCCTATTGTTAAACAAGAAACAATTTCATACTCTCCTAGCTTGTGATCTTAATTGGCAAGTAGCAATGATTGACTTTATTGGTAACATCAGCTTTCATTGACCAGCCTCTAAGCTCCTGAACTTTTTACAAACTGTGCCTGTTAAATTCGTATCTATTGTTGTCTCTGAGCCCTTGCTTCACGCCACTTCTGTCTTTACAGATGGTTCAGGAAAAACTGGAAAGGCAACTATAGTGTGGCAAGATGCCATGTAGAACTGGCAGCACAAAATCTAGGAACATTTTAGAAGCACTCAACAGGCAGAGTCAGGTGCCCTAATATTGGCCTTACAAACTTTTCTTCACCAAGACATAAATATAGTTAATGATTCCGCTTATGCGGTGTATACTATTACTCGTTTAGATCATGCACATGTGAAGGGCATTACTAATGAACCCCTACTAGCTTTGCTTCTTGCAGCGCAAGAGCTCCTCTGTGCCCGTCATCACCCTCTTTACATCACACATATTCACTCTCATTCTGGGCTATCTAGTCCCTTATCAGAAGGGAACATTCGAGCTGATGCTGTGGTACAAACACAGATGTGGTTCGCAGATTCTCCTGCCTTTTTGTGAACTCAAGCTGGTCATGCTTTGTTTTTTCATCAGAACGCCTGCAGTCTTAAACAACAGTTTCATTTGACACTTGCTCAAGCTCGCATAATTATTAAAACTTGTCCTGATTGCTAATGCATTCTCTTTCCCCCTTTTCCTTAGGGCTTGGTGCCAACCCATGAGGTCTGGTGCCTAATGCTATTTGGCAAACTGATGTTACTCAGTATCCATCATTTGGACGTTTCAAATGTTTCCCAGTTACCGTGGACACTTATACAGGCTTAATACATGCTACCCCCCGGACTGGAGAAAAAAACTGAAGATGCAATTGCTCAGGTTTTTGAATCTATTATGACTTTAGTTCTTCCACAAACTATTAAAACTGATAATAGACCTTGCTATCTTCGTGCTCGATTTGCACATGTATTGCAACTTTGTCACATACAACACAAAACTGGTATTCCTTATAACTCAACCCGTCAGGCCATTATTAAACTCATCAAACTCTTAAAGTATAACTTAATCAACAAAAAAGGGGCAATATGGGGCTCTTTTCTCAAGAATAGGACCTGTTGTTGGAGAATCGACTGACAATGACAACGATGACTCGGAAGGCACCTGACATTACCTGGGGACAGCTAAAGAAATTGGACCGACAGGCAACTATCCGGCTTGCCGCCATGGAAGCCCCTGCAACTGCAGAGGATCGGTTTCTTTTGTATCTGGTGGTAATCGGGGGAACTTCTGAAAAAGTAAGACAGACATGGATGTTGGGGTGGTTGGTAATTTTTGTCCTTTGCCAAGTGGGATCAGCTCAAGAACATGTTTACTGGAGTCATGTTCTAAATCCCCCTGTTTTTAATTTTATTACATGGTGAGATGCTGACCCGCCTTTGTTATCTAATGATACTTCTTGGACAGGAGGTCAATAGATGTCCCTGTCATACCCCTTAACTGAAAATTTGGGATAGATTAAACTTAATGACTCCTTGATTTTATTGTCTAGTTTTTGTCTTTGTTTTTCCACAATAGCACATGATAACTGTGTTACTCTCGTTCCTCAGGAGTATCTTAACTATCAGCCTAAAAGGAATGGCAAGCTTGCAAACTTGACCTTTATTTCTACCGTTACTACTATCTTACTAAGGTCTCTAAGGAAGCTACACAAGTGCCTGATCTTCCTATATGCCATCCGAGTAGGGACTGGCGATATAAGTTTGAGGCTGTCCAGTGGTCTCCGTGCAGACAACCTGCACTGCATCAAGGGCCTCTGTTTAATAATGGCACCTTACTTGATTGGGGTCCCCATGTTTATCTTATGTCTGCAAATCGGACTATTGGATTTGGGAGTCCCTCCAATAGTTCTATCACCCCGTCAGAGTGTGGGCTTTCAGGACCAATATTACAACTAAAAGGGAAGCAAGCTTTAAGCCCTGCTCATACCCAGATTTGGAGATTAGGACTTCCTTCTTTTTGAATGAGTTCTTTTACAGGGTGAATACATTACTAGCGGTGGCAACTATACCCTCTCTTTGCATAATGTTACTGACGCAGTCCTGATTTGTACTACGCACCCCTATATACTTTTGTTTGGGCAAGGTGTTCCTAACATAAAGCAGAATCAGTCCTTTTATAGTATTGAAGTCTCTTCCAGTAGTTGGTATGCTACTTGCTTGTCTTATCAAAACGTTACACAGTTAAATATAAACCTACGTCATGATCTTAAAATGGCATGCAGAACTGTGGCTGCCTGTAAATTTAACCTGGAGCTGGGAAGGAAATTCCACCCAGCAGCTATTTAGAAAAGCACTGTCTCATATTTGGAAGAAAAGATTTCTGGCCACTTTAATTAACTTTTTAGTCTCAGCTATTATCATATTAGCAACTGCTGCTTCTGCAGCTGTCTCTCCAACAGAATCTATTCACACAGCCTCAGTGGTGAACCACGTGGTATATAATGTAACCCGTGAATTTCAAGAACAGGTAAATATTGATAAAACTATTCTGTCTCGCCTGGAGGCTCTTGAAGCCGCCGTTGAATGGCTGGGGGATCAGCAGCAAGCATTCATTACCCATCAAAATTTACATTGTGATTGGCAATGTAATTCTATCTGTGTCACACCTCTGCCATGTAATAGCTCCCAATATGCTTGGGAGACAGTGAAATCACACCTGCAAGGGGCTTATCACGACCATTTTTCTTCTCAAATTTCTACTCTTGAGTGTGAGTTAAAGAAACAACTTGAAGAATGGTTACAGCAATTATAAGCAAGTACCCTTCAGCAATTACAAGAAGGCTTTGTGGTTAAACCCGACCACTTGGTTGTCTGGGTGATACGTACACATTTGGGTGATGGCCACTCTACTTATACTTTTTTGTATCTGTTTGCTAGGCGTCTGCAGATGGCTCTGTGCTGCCCCCCGGCGCATCTATGACCAGGGAAGAACAATAGAACCTTACCTTGCATTGGATGACCAGCACGTTTTAAGAATTGAAGAAGGGGGAGTTGTGGTGGGTGCACATCAACATATAGAAGCTTATGTGCATGGCATTTGAGGTTGGGGCATGGAAAAATACGGAGGCAGTGTGTGTATGTTATTTGTGCATAAGAATGTAACTCCTTGACCCTGAAAACAGGACAAGGAGTGGAGTGTGTGATAAGGAACGCTGAAAACAGCCTCCTGAGAATGTGGTTTCAGGGCTTTTACAAGGCCATAAGTGCTTAAATCAACTGACCTCAAATGGCCATCTAGTGGATGTTTGTGGTTTAACAAGCCATTTCAATACTTAGCGGACAGATGCTGGAGTGGCACTTTCTCAGAAGAGCTGTCCCCCCCCCCCCGCCACTCCTGCTCAGCTGGAATTGTCTGAGAACTCATTCTTGGCATTCACTGCAAGCTATAAGCTTTGCATTACTCCTAATATCATACTGGGTGTACACCATGTGTGTACATGCTGTAATATTACTCGTTATATCCTAGGGAGATATTATGAGTAATATCACAGTGGTTATACGCTCTGTGATATTACACGTAATGTCCTAGAAACATATTACTCCAAATATCACAGTGGCTGTACACCCTGTGATGTTACTCCTAATGTCCTAGGGAGATATTACTGCTAATATCAAACTGGGTGGACACCCTGTAATATTACTTCTAATATCTTTGGGAGATATTACTCCTAATATCACAGTGGATGTACACACTGTGATATTACTAATAATATCCAAGATAGATATTATTCCTAATATCACAGTTGGTGTACACCCTGTGATATTGCTCATAGTATTCTGGGAAGATATTACTCCTAATATCACAGTGACAGTGGATGTACACACTCTGATATTATTCATAGTATCCTAAGTAGATAATAGTCCTAATATCACAGTGAGTGTACACCCTTTGATATTACTCCTAATAATTACTCCTAATATCGTAGTATCCTGGGGAGACATTACTCCTACTATCATAGTGGGTGTACACCCTGTGATATTATTTGTAGTGTTCTGAAAAGATATC
>NW_022325327.1:0-3028 GCF_002776525.5 Piliocolobus tephrosceles | reverse complement strand
AACACTGTCCTGAGCCCAGTTGGGGAGCTCTCCCACCCGGCTCGTTTTATGGGTGTGTGAGAGTTCCAGGTTCGAACCTGTAATAAAGATCCTTGCTGTTTGGCTTTGACTCTGGACTCTGGTGGTCTTCTCAGGGGAATAAACGGTCTGGGCATAACAAATGGGGGCTCGTCCGGGATTTCCCCCAAGCCCACCAGACCTCCAAGTCAACGGATCTTAATCTGTAAGTAAGCCGGCTTTGTCTTTGTCTCTGTCTCTGTCTCTGTCTGTCTTCCTGAAATTTCGTGAAATCTGTGATCTGTATTGGTCTGTACTGTAGGTGGCATGGTCTTGGCGGACGTGCTAAAAGACAGCCACTTGGGACTGGTGGGAGACGTCCCCCGGTGCCCATCTGGGGGCCTCCACACTTGCTTGCCCCGTCTGACTCAGGTCGGAAGTTACGTCCGACACGCGCTCGCAAATGCTCATCGTTTACCATTGTCTGTCTGTTATTGTTAAGTGTTAAGTCTAAAAAGAAACATAAAACCTCTCCTTCTCTTCCAGGACCAGACCTGTCAGATATTCCCCTCTGCTTAACATTCATTTTCATCTCTCCTTCTCCTTGTAGGAACAGTCCAAAAATGGGCAGCGCCCAGAGCACTCCGCTTTCCCTCCTTGTTAACAATTTCAAAGATGTAAAGGCCCGGGGGCATGACCTAAGTGTAGAACTAAAAAAAGGAAAGCTAGTTACTTTCTGCCGCTCGGAGTGGCCCACCTTCGGTGTAGGGTGGCCCTCCGAAGGAACTTTCTGTCTCTCCACTATTATTAAGGTAAAAACTAAGATTTTCCTACCAGGGCGGTCAGGACATCCTGATCAAATTCCTTATATTCTAGTGTGGCAGGATCTCGTGGAAAACCCACCGCCCTGGATGACCCTGTTCATCCCTGAGCCCTGCAAGGTCCTAGTAACGTGACCTACGAGACAAAGGACCCCCTCTGCTCCTTCGGCCCCTGTGCTGCCAGATAGCCAGGACCCCCTATCGTTAGAACCCACACTTCCCCCACCATATCCGCACCCCATCCCACAGGCCCTGGTCCCCCAGGGTGCCTCCATGGAGGAACACGGGGACCGAGAAGCAGAAGCAGCCGAAAGTGAAAGTAATCCGGGGGGGCCGGCCGGCCGAACACGAGGCCGCGTGCAGCATGACCAAGCTTCCCGACTCCCCGACTCTACTGTGGCCCTGCCCCTCAGAGAGATAGGATCGCTCGATGATACCGGGCTCCCCCATCTCATGTATTGGCCTTTTTCCACTAGTGATTTGTACAATTGGAAGTCCCAAAATGCTCGGTTCTCAGATAATCCCAAAGATCTAACCTCGTTGTTAGATAGTGTCATGTTTACTCACCAGCTGACCTGGGATGACTGTCAACAGCTCCTCCGAATCCTGTTCACAATGGAGGAGCGGGAAAGGATCCAGGTTGAGGCCAGGAAGCTGGTTCCAGGAGATGATGGCCAGCCAACTGCAAATCCTGACCTCATCAACACGGCTTTTCCTTTGACCCGACCCAGACGGGATTACAACACGGCAGAAGGTAGGGGACGACTGCTCATTTATCGCCAGACTCTAATGGCGGGTCTCCGGGCTGCAGCTCACAAGCCCACCAATTTAGCTAAAGTGTACACTGTACTACAGGGTAAGGTAGAAAGTCCTGCTGCTTATCTAGAAAGACTAATGGAAGCTTTCAGACAGTTTACCCCTATGGACCCAGAGGCATCAGAGAATCAGGCAACCGTAGTAATGTCCTTTGTAAACCAGGCAGCACCAGATATTAAAAGAAAACTCCAGAAATTAGAAGGTTTGGAGGGAAAGCAGATTCAGGATCTCCTTCAGATAGCTCAACGAGTTTATAATAATAGAGACACCCCAGAAGAAAAGCAATTTAAAGCAACTAAAGAGATGACCAAAGTCCTGGTGGCAGCTTTCCCCCAGGTGGGAAACGCCCAATACAGGAAACAAACGGCACAAGGCCCCAGGCAGAGATTAGAAAAAGATCAGTGTGCCTATTGTAAGGAGCACGGTCACTGGATTAAAGACTGCCCAAAGAAAAAGAAACCAGCCAATCAGACAGATCAGACCTCCATCATCGTTACCCAGGACTCTGAATAGGGGAGACGGGGTTCGGAGCCCCTTCCCGAACCCAGGGTAACTTTGCAAGTGCAGGGGTCCCCGGTTCACTTTCTGGTTGATACCGGGGCAGAACGCTCAGTTCTAACAAAACCAATTGGAAAGATGTCCAAAAACTCATCTTGGGTGCACGGGGCCACAGGCATCAAAAAATACCCCTGGACAACTCAGAGGACTGTGGACTTAGGAACGGGAAGAGTATCCCATTCCTTCCTAGTCATCCCAGAAAGCCCCTGCCCCCTATTAGGGAGGGACTTATTAACAATAATGGGGGCCCAAATCCACTTTGAGCCAGAAGGGCCCAAGGTAACTGACTCCCAAAACAGGCCAATATGTATCCTGACTGTCACCTTAGAAGATGAGTACAGACTCCATCAGGAGCGAAAGTCCCCTGATCAGGAAATTGACTCTTGGCTCCAGCGCTTCCCTGAAGCGTGGGCAGAAACTGGGGGCTTGGGGCTAGCTAAACATCGGCCTGCCATATTTGTTGAAGTTAAGCCGGGGACGGATCCCCTTCGGGTTCGGCAATATCCTATGCCCCTAGAGGCGAGAGAAGGGATTACGCCTCACATCCGCCGGCTTTTAGACCAGGGAGTCCTACGGGCTTGCCACTCCTCCTGGAATACTCCACTGTTACCTGTTCGCAAACCCAACAGTATGGATTATAGGCCAGTGCAAGATTTAATAAAAGGGTCATGGACATACACCCCACTGTGCCCAATCCATACACCCTTTTAAGTGCCTTACATCCAGAAAAACAGTGGTATACCGTTCTTGATCTAAAAGATGCTTTCTTCAGCCTTCCTCTGGCTCCCAAAAGTCAAGAACTCTTTGCATTTGAATGGACTGATCCTGAGAGAGGC
>NW_022325326.1:0-3028 GCF_002776525.5 Piliocolobus tephrosceles | reverse complement strand
GCCTCTCTCAGGATCAGTCCATTCAAATGCAAAGAGTTCTTGACTTTTGGGAGCCAGAGGAAGGCTGAAGAAAGCATCTTTTAGATCAAGAACGGTATACCACTGTTTTTCTGGATGTAAGGCACTTAAAAGGGTGTATGGATTGGGCACAGTGGGGTGTATGTCCATGACCCTTTTATTAAATCTTGCACTGGCCTATAATCCATACTGTTGGGTTTGCGAACAGGTAACAGTGGAGTATTCCAGGAGGAGTGGCAAGCCCGTAGGACTCCCTGGTCTAAAAGCCGGCGGATGTGAGGCGTAATCCCTTCTCTCGCCTCTAGGGGCATAGGATATTGCCGAACCCGAAGGGGATCCGTCCCCGGCTTAACTTCAACAAATATGGCAGGCCGATGTTTAGCTAGCCCCAAGCCCCCAGTTTCTGCCCACGCTTCAGGGAAGCGCTGGAGCCAAGAGTCAATTTCCTGATCAGGGGACTTTCGCTCCTGATGGAGTCTGTACTCATCTTCTAAGGTGACAGTCAGGATACATATTGGCCTGTTTTGGGAGTCAGTTACCTTGGGCCCTTCTGGCTCAAAGTGGATTTGGGCCCCCATTATTGTTAATAAGTCCCTCCCTAATAGGGGGCAGGGGCTTTCTGGGATGACTAGGAAGGAATGGGATACTCTTCCCGTTCCTAAGTCCACAGTCCTCTGAGTTGTCCAGGGGTATTTTTTGATGCCTGTGGCCCCGTGCACCCAAGATGAGTTTTTGGACATCTTTCCAATTGGTTTTGTTAGAACTGAGCGTTCTGCCCCGGTATCAACCAGAAAGTGAACCGGGGACCCCTGCACTTGCAAAGTTACCCTGGGTTCGGGAAGGGGCTCCGAACCCCGTCTCCCCTATTCAGAGTCCTGGGTAACGATGATGGAGGTCTGATCTGTCTGATTGGCTGGTTTCTTTTTCTTTGGGCAGTCTTTAATCCAGTGACCGTGCTCCTTACAATAGGCACACTGATCTTTTTCTAATCTCTGCCTGGGGCCTTGTGCCGTTTGTTTCCTGTATTGGGCGTTTCCCACCTGGGGGAAAGCTGCCACCAGGACTTTGGTCATCTCTTTAGTTGCTTTAAATTGCTTTTCTTCTGGGGTGTCTCTATTATTATAAACTCGTTGAGCTATCTGAAGGAGATCCTGAATCTGCTTTCCCTCCAAACCTTCTAATTTCTGGAGTTTTCTTTTAATATCTGGTGCTGCCTGGTTTACAAAGGACATTACTACGGTTGCCTGATTCTCTGATGCCTCTGGGTCCATAGGGGTAAACTGTCTGAAAGCTTCCATTAGTCTTTCTAGATAAGCAGCAGGACTTTCTACCTTACCCTGTAGTACAGTGTACACTTTAGCTAAATTGGTGGGCTTGTGAGCTGCAGCCCGGAGACCCGCCATTAGAGTCTGGCGATAAATGAGCAGTCGTCCCCTACCTTCTGCCGTGTTGTAATCCCGTCTGGGTCGGGTCAAAGGAAAAGCCGTGTTGATGAGGTCAGGATTTGCAGTTGGCTGGCCATCATCTCCTGGAACCAGCTTCCTGGCCTCAACCTGGATCCTTTCCCGCTCCTCCATTGTGAACAGGATTCGGAGGAGCTGTTGACAGTCATCCCAGGTCAGCTGGTGAGTAAACATGACACTATCTAACAACGAGGTTAGATCTTTGGGATTATCTGAGAACCGAGCATTTTGGGACTTCCAATTGTACAAATCACTAGTGGAAAAAGGCCAATACATGAGATGGGGGAGCCCGGTATCATCGAGCGATCCTATCTCTCTGAGGGGCAGGGCCACAGTAGAGTCGGGGAGTCGGGAAGCTTGGTCATGCTGCACGCGGCCTCGTGTTCGGCCGGCCGGCCCCCCCGGATTACTTTCACTTTCGGCTGCTTCTGCTTCTCGGTCCCCGTGTTCCTCCATGGAGGCACCCTGGGGGACCAGGGCCTGTGGGATGGGGTGCGGATATGGTGGGGGAAGTGTGGGTTCTAACGATAGGGGGTCCTGGCTATCTGGCAGCACAGGGGCCGAAGGAGCAGAGGGGGTCCTTTGTCTCGTAGGTCACGTTACTAGGACCTTGCAGGGCTCAGGGATGAACAGGGTCATCCAGGGCGGTGGGTTTTCCACGAGATCCTGCCACACTAGAATATAAGGAATTTGATCAGGATGTCCTGACCGCCCTGGTAGGAAAATCTTAGTTTTTACCTTAATAATAGTGGAGAGACAGAAAGTTCCTTCGGAGGGCCACCCTACACCGAAGGTGGGCCACTCCGAGCGGCAGAAAGTAACTAGCTTTCCTTTTTTTAGTTCTACACTTAGGTCATGCCCCCGGGCCTTTACATCTTTGAAATTGTTAACAAGGAGGGAAAGCGGAGTGCTCTGGGCGCTGCCCATTTTTGGACTGTTCCTACAAGGAGAAGGAGAGATGAAAATGAATGTTAAGCAGAGGGGAATATCTGACAGGTCTGGTCCTGGAAGAGAAGGAGAGGTTTTATGTTTCTTTTTAGACTTAACACTTAACAATAACAGACAGACAATGGTAAACGATGAGCATTTGCGAGCGCGTGTCGGACGTAACTTCCGACCTGAGTCAGACGGGGCAAGCAAGTGTGGAGGCCCCCAGATGGGCACCGGGGGACGTCTCCCACCAGTCCCAAGTGGCTGTCTTTTAGCACGTCCGCCAAGACCATGCCACCTACAGTACAGACCAATACAGATCACAGATTTCACGAAATTTCAGGAAGACAGACAGAGACAGAGACAGAGACAAAGACAAAGCCGGCTTACTTACAGATTAAGATCCGTTGACTTGGAGGTCTGGTGGGCTTGGGGGAAATCCCGGACGAGCCCCCATTTGTTATGCCCAGACCGTTTATTCCCCTGAGAAGACCACCAGAGTCCAGAGTCAAAGCCAAACAGCAAGGATCTTTATTACAGGTTCGAACCTGGAACTCTCACACACCCATAAAACGAGCCGGGTGGGAGAGCTCCCCAACTGGGCTCAGGACAGTGTT
>NW_022325325.1:0-2804 GCF_002776525.5 Piliocolobus tephrosceles | reverse complement strand
CAGTGGCTGCTGGGTGGCCTCCTTGCCTCCGGATAATCGCGGCCACCACCTTAATGGTCAAAGACGCTGATAAACTGACCATGGGCCAAGAATTGCAGGTCACTACCCCACATGCCATTGAAGGCGTACTCAGACAACCACCTGATCGGTGGCTTAGCAATGCCCGGCTCACCCACTACCAGGGACTGCTACTAAACCCCCTCAGAATAACTTTCACGCCCCCAACGGCCCTAAACCCCACGTCCCTACTGCCAAATCTGGACTTGGAGAGCCCACTCCACAGCTGTTCCGAGATATTGGCCCAGGTACGCGGAGTCAGAGAAGACCTACAGGACCGGCCATTGCCAGACGCTGACCTCGTCTGGTTCACTGATGGAAGCAGCTTCATTCACCAAGGCCAGAGGTATGCAGGGGCAGCTATGACGTCAGAGACTGAGGTAATTTGGGCGGAACCCTTACCCCCAGGGACATCGGCCCAGAGAGCTGAACTGGTAGCGCTCACCCAAGCCCTCACCTTAGGGGCAGAGAAAAAACAAACAGTATACACGGATAGCCGCTATGCTTTTGCTACTGCGCACATACATGGGGCCATCTACAGAGAAAGAGGACTATTGACAGCTAAAGGGAGAGAGATAAAAAACAAACAAGAAATCCTAGCCCTGTTAACTGCCTTGTGGAAACCAAAGAAATTGGCTATTGTACATTGCCCTGGGCATCAGAAACCAACCACGCCAATTGCTCGAGGCAACTTCTTAGCCGACCAAACCGCACGGGGCATAGCAAAGGCTCCTAGTCAGCTCCTTGCACTCCAGCTACCTGATCCAGGCACGCGAGACTTGCCATGTTTTCCCGACTATTCCAAACAGAATCGTGAGTGGATGGACACGCTTCCCCTAAAACAGGTTCAGAATGGGTGGTGGACTGATATCAATGACCAAACCATCCTACCAGAAAAATTAGGACGGCAGGTATTGGAACACATCCACCGGACAACCCACCTGGGGGCCCGGCGAATGATAGACTTAATCAGGCACGCCAAGTTCAGAATCAGGCGCATAGTTGAACTGGCCAGCAATATTACAACAAATTGCAAAGTCTGCCAACTGAACAATGCTCACCCCCAAACCCAGGCCACTACAGGGACTAGGTTTAGAGGAACTAGGCCCGGCGTCTATTGGGAGATAGATTTCACTGAGGTAAAACCCGGGAAATATGGGTATCAGTACTTACTTGTTTTTGTAGATACTTTTTCAGGATGGACGGAAGCATTCCCAACTAAGAGAGAAACTGCTCAGGTTGTAACAAAGAAAATCTTGGAAGAAATCCTCCCCAGGTATGGCTTTCCCGTCCAGATAGGGTCAGATAATGGACCGGCCTTCGTTGCTAAGGTAAGTCAGGATTTGGCTTCCATTCTTGGGGCAGATTGGAAACTACATTGTGCTTATAGGCCCCAAAGCTCAGGACAGGTAGAAAGAATGAATCAGACCCTGAAGGAGACCTTAACTAAATTGACTATGGAGACTGGCGCTAATTGGGTAGTACTTCTCCCCTATGCTCTGTTCCAGGCCCGGAATACACCTTACAGACTGGGCCTTACCCCATATGAAATCATGTATGGCAGACCCCCACCCCTGGTTCCCAGTTTAAAAGATGACCTACTCAAATCTGAAACCGAAAATGTCTCTGAGCTCTTGTTCTCCCTACAAGCTTTACAGAAAGTTCACCAGGAAATTTGGCCCAAGCTACGAGAGCTGTACGAAACGGGACCTCCGCCAACACCTCATTCGTTCCAGCCAGGAGACTGGGTCTTAGTCAAGTGCCACCGACAAGAGACTCTCCAGCCCAGGTGGAAAGGACCACTGCAAGTACTCCTGACTACTCCCACCGCTCTCAAAGTAGAAGGCATCGCTTTGTGGATCCACTATACACACGTCAAACCAGTGGAACCAACATCCAACCTTCTTGAGCCATCTGGAGCACCGGTTACATGGACTATAGACAAAGCTAAGAATAATCCCTTAAAGCTAACCCTGTGCCGTAATCTCCCATAGCCATAGCCATGTCTAGCTTACCTATGCTTTTATGCCTCACGCATCTGACTTTTCTCACTGCTGCGCCATCTAATCCCTAATGTCTTTACTGCTTCTGCTTACTATAGGCCCCTGTGTGGTAAATAGAATTCTACAATTTGTCAGAGAGAGGTTTGATACTATCCAACTAATGGTCCTCCGTAGCCATCACCAACCTCTTCTCCACCCAGAAGGAGAAGCTACACTATAAGAGACTGAAGGTCCAGGATTGGACACCCAGTTACTTATGAGAGGGGGAAATGAAAGGGCATAAAAGTGTGTACCCACCCTATTGCTAAACCTTTGTTCTGCTCTCACAATCCTTTTGCCCCTATCTCTGCACATTCTAGAGATTTTGTAAGTTCCTGTTTTTCCTTCTCAGGGGCACGGCAAGGTCACAAGACGCGTTTAAGTAAGGTACACTCATGTTGCAAAACCTGTTGTGAAACCTGTCGCAATATGATTAACTGCCTTTGTGTAAGACTGCTTTCCCGCCTCGGGTTTGCGAAAACAAGCCCTACCCCTGCCCTGCAAGCCCCTGATAAACATCATCAGAATTTCAAAATTAACTGAAATACCAGAAATGGCGGGAACCAATCATAATCAGCCAAATCGCCTTGTTCAAATGTTGGCCAATTATACATCTGATTTGTATAATGACTCTGTGCCTGTTTACCTCAGACTATATAACACTGTCCTGAGCCCAGTTGGGGAGCTCTCCCACCCGGCTCGTTT